>NC_045748.1:9601918-9603524 GCF_008692095.1 Etheostoma spectabile | reverse complement strand
TGTGTGTGTGTGTGTGTGTGTGTGTGTGTGTGTGTGTGTGTGTGTGTGTTTTCTGCTGTAAACTGATGAACCACATGTCAGATTCCAGTTTAAAACTGCACTGACACCTTTTAATGTATCGTGCTAAAAATAAAGTACTTATCTGCAGCATCAAAGTGCAGACGTCTCAGTTCAGATCTTTATTGTCCCTCGAGGGGAAATGTGGCCAAAGCACGTAGCGCCGTCTGAGGCCTGAATGACGACTGGTGCAGTAGCAAAGTGCCCTATCTGCCCTCAAGGAGGATGCCATGTATGACTAATCACTCCTCTTCCTACTACAACATTAACAGTTTACGTCCTGCAGCTTGTTGAAAGTAAACTGTGTACAGAGGCTGGATGATGAAATACTCAGACTTCCTGAGTGATCTTCTAGAGTCTGATAGCTTCCTTTTCACACCGCCTCTGCTGTAATTCTCACACTCGAGCTTTTTCTTTACAATTTACAAATTCAGTTGTTTCTGAATGTCTCTTAAAGGTTCCATGACATGGTGCTCTTTGGATGCTTTTATATAGACCTTAGTGGTCCCTAATACTGTATCTGAAGTCTTTTATATAGGCCTTAGTGGTCCCCTAATACTGTATCTGAAGTCTTTTATATAGGCCTTAGTGGTCCCCTAATACTGTATCTGAAGTCTCTTTATATAGACCTTAGTGGTCCCCGAATACTGTATCTGAAGTCTCTTTTATACAGGTGGAGGCTGGTGAAAGCCATGATGTCTCTCTCTCATGGGGAGGCCAAATTCTCTGGGAGGGCAAAGCAGAGAAAGGAGAGGTAACCTTGCTCCTTATGACATCATAAGGGGCAATATTACAGTTCAGCCCATCTGAGCTTTCATTTTCTCAAAAGCAGAGCAGGATACCCAGGGCTCGGTTTACACCTATCACCATTTCTAGCCAATGGGGGACCATAGGCAGGCTGGGGGACGCATATTAATGTTTAAATCCTCATAAAGTGATATTTTCATGCCATGGGACCTTTAATGCCAACTGCGAGGTCGCCTGTTTGGCTTGATGTTTTGTAGAACAAACAAGCTTCACACATTACGTCACAGGCAAATGATGCAGTATGCAAATCTTTACCACACCTCTTTGTTTTTTGTTTATAGCCCAATGTACGGTCTTTAATGGTCTGAACACCCACGCAACTGGGGCTGCAGTTAAGTCCTTTTTCATTATGGATTCATCGTGGTGTTTAAACAATGTCACAAACTGGCGATCGCAATTTCCAGGAGCCAAAAGTGACGCTATTTTAGTTATTTGTTCTGTCTGAAAAACCCAAATATATTCACTTTCCTGTCACATAAGAAGTGCTGAAAAAAATACTAAAACTGTTTTTGGGTTCCTCAAATTTTGCGGGAATTAGGCCTGGAAAGTCCTCAAAGTCTTTGAATTTGATGTGTAAAAATGTGTGAGAACCTTGGAATATACAAGTGTGTCTAAATAATAAATGAAGCTTGGATTATGAAGATATGAAGATATTGATTTCCACCTGTGTTATCATTAAAAGGCTGGACAAGAAAGCACTTGGACTGGATTTGCTCTAGTTAAAAAAAAAAAAAGAAAGAAA
>NC_045748.1:9601521-9601908 GCF_008692095.1 Etheostoma spectabile | reverse complement strand
AGAAATGACACAAGTGAAAGTTGATATCTTACATGAACCCAGTGAGGCGTAGCATGTCAGAGTCTTTGTAAAACAGCATAAAGTGGACAGAAGAAGACCGAAGAAGAATAGGAGGAGTCAGCAGAGAACAGGAGTTTTAGAAAGGAGGGCTCTTCCTGAGTAGAGCTGTGTGCTGTGTGGTCTGCTCTCTGCCAGCTCCACTCCCACAACTATGGACTAAAAACGGTCAAAAACTTCACTTTACAAAGATTTGACCAACATTGGAGGTAAGAAAAAAAAAAAAAATTCTTGCATGTTTTCACTTGGTCTCATGTTTTATTGTCCCCCTTTGCTTTGTGTGCGTGTGTGCATGCTTGTGTGTTTGTGCGTGTGTGTGCATGTGTGTGT
>NC_045748.1:9599352-9601511 GCF_008692095.1 Etheostoma spectabile | reverse complement strand
GTGTGTGTGTAGCTAGGTGTGAGGCAGTTATTCAGTACCTACCCTGTGTGAAACTCCACACACACACACAAAACATTTTTTATAGAAAGCGACTTACCTACAACCTGTGTCTCTTTGTGTGTGTTTCAGCTTTGGGTTTCTGCTTGGTTTTGCTTTGCAGCCAAAAGTCACTCGCAACTGAGGAAAGAAAAGCTCGAGGAAAAAAAAGAGGTATTTTTACCATCATTAAAGAGCTCTAAAATGTTTGGTATGTAGCCGGCCCTCTCAGGTCCATGCATGTAAAGAGACAGCAGATATGCAGGCTGATAGTCAGTGTATTTTCTTTGTCTCCCCTCTGAGCTCTGCTGAATTCTTTTGTGCTGAAGTAAAAAGAAAGGAATTGGACACACGAGTTTAACAAGTTGTTCTTCCTCTCTGCTTTTCTAGGAACAAAATTGAATTCCCCAGAATATGCGTAGCATCTATTAGTATTGAAAGTGCTTAATAGTATGTGGCACATTTTCTCATTTGCTTGTTCTCCTTTGGGTTTAACTGACAGTTCCTCCTTTTCTTTCACTCGCCGCGCATGCTTTCTAACAGAGATGAGTGCGTAACTACCACAATTTCACACAAAGACTATCTTAAATCTATCAGTTTTTTGCAGACTGCTTGTGCAATAGTGACTATTTCTGCAGACTAACCTGAAAAATATGTTGACATATTTGACGATAAATCAACTGAGGGGAAGACTTTACTGTATAATAGTGAGTTCATGATGCATGTCAAAGTGCATTTACACACACACTGAGTTATGATGCAGCACAGGCCAGAGAATGTTCCTCAATGAATTGAACTTCCTTCTTTCTACAGGCGCTTTTATCACTTGATTTGAATATTATGTTTGAAGGAAATACCCCAGCTCCATACCTGGAAAAATCTATGAAGTAGCAATAACTGATCAAAGTGTAAATGACTAAATAAGTGTGTTGATGGAACAGATAAAGCAGATACCATTATAGATAGGATTATGAGCTGACAGCAGAGTGAGATACGATTTATAAAGGAACTTTATCAGCTCCCTCTTTAGAAATTGGCCTTCTGCTGCTGTTATTGCAACACCCATCTCCACCAGATTCCATTCTGCACTGCATCTGTCATCATGATTTAATCATGAATCTGAAAAAAAAGTCTGGCATCCAGTTCTTCTTTTTCCTTAATATTGACAAATAATCTTCTCTGCCAGATGAGGAAGTAACCCAAATTGACAAAAATGTTGCTGCTGTCTATTTTATAGCATGACTAAGCAATTTAATATATGCAACTTTGGTCTGTAGTTGTTTGCGTCATCCTCTGTGGTTTGACTGTAGCTGACGAAGAGGAACTAAATACAGATAACAGAAAGGAAGGGCGGCTGGTTGTTTGCATCGGGGGAAGGCGTACGCAGATATTTAACTTGAGTAAAAGTAGCAATACTACAGTGTAGAAATACTCTCGTTGTGGACGTAAAACCAAAACAAAGAGCTGGAAGACTCAAACGCTTAAATATTGATTATAGCAGCTTTAGTGTCACATTTCCAGCTCTGTCTTTACAGCGCTTTCACAAATATTAAAGCGTTCATATTATGCTCATTTTCAGGTTCATAATTGTATTTAGAGGTTTCATCAGAATAGGTTTAAATGGTTTCATTTAAAAAATAAATAAAAACAAATGTAGTTGTACTACGCGGACTAGTGCGGTGTCCGTGGTCTGTGCAGCTACAGGTTTCTAGTGGACCCACTCTGCTGTGGACATGCTGCGGCAGGTGTGACGCGTTTGTGCTCCGTGTATTTCCGCTGTAATTTTGGTCTTCGACCAGCCGCTTCCCTGGACTAGTCTCATCCAGAGAGCAGAGACCCAAACGGGGCTCTCAGTCTGTCAGAAGGCCTGAGATCTACCGTATCAGCAGAGCAATCACTTAGGCTAATCAATCCGCATGGTGAGGACACAGAAGGGAGGACACATTGTCTGACGGACTACCTGAACTTCTGCGCAGACATGGTCTCCCCTATCAAGACTGTCAAGGCTGTCCTCAACAGGAAGAAGGCTGCCTTCAGGAGCAGGGACAGGGAGGCCATGACGGCAGCCCAGCGGGAGGTGAAACACTGTGGGAGGGAAGCTAAGGACAGCTACAGGAGGAAGG
>NC_045748.1:9594965-9599342 GCF_008692095.1 Etheostoma spectabile | reverse complement strand
GCTGAGGGAAAACAACATGAGGGAGGTCTGGGAGGGTGTGAGGACTATCACAGGTCACAACACAAAGACCAGAGCTGCAGGCGGGACAATGGAGAGGGCCAAGGAGTTGAATGACTTCAACAGGTTTAACCAGCCCTTTTTCCCCCCCAGCCCCCCCCCCCACCCTCACCGCAGCCTATTTCCTTCTTCCCTCTACACACCTCCCCCCCGACCACACAATACCCCCTCCTCCCGCCCCACATCACCGCAGACCAGGCCAGAGGACGCTGAGGAAGCTCCGGCCCAGGAAATTAGCAGGCCCAGTATAAGTGTGTCCCAGACTACTGAAGACCTGCGCTGCAGAACTGGGGAAACCGCTACAACGGATCTTCAAACTTAGCCTGCAGCTAGGGAGAGTGCCTACCCTCTGGAAGACGTCCTGCATCGTTCCGGTTCCCAAGACGACCAGGCCCAGCGAGCTGAATGACTTCTGACCGGTGGCGCTCACTTCACACCGGATGAAGACGTTGGAGCGGCTCTTCCTCAGCCTCCTCAGACCCCAGGTACAGCACGCCCAGGACCGCCTGCAGTTTGCGTACCAACCAGATGTTGGTGTGGAGGATGCAGCACATCCAAAGAGGACACCTCCAGGCTGGATAAACTGATCAGGCAGGCCGGCTCTGTGGTCGGCATGAAGCTGGACTCACTGGTGACGGTGGCAGAGAGGAGGACATTGGACAAACTGCTGGACATTATTGACAATGCCAGCCACCCCCTGCACCCCGTCATCAGCACCCAGAGGAGCCGGTTCAGTGGAAGGCCTCTCCTTCCCAAGTGTCGGACCAGCAGACTCAAGGACTTCTTTGTCCCTCATGCCGTCACTCTACAACTCCTCTCTCGGGGGGAGGAGGAAATAGGGAAAGAGGACAGTACATACACACCTGGACTCACATAAATACCTGGACTCTTTAACACTTTAACACTAGACTCGACACTGACACTTTATTATAATTTATGCTAAATGTCTTTTTTTATGTAAATGATGCTTAGGCTACATGTGTTTGACTCAGATATAATTAGAAAAGTCGATCTACAGGAGAATAAATAGATGAAAGCAGTACAGAATGCATAAGAGCCTTACTGCAAAATATTACATTATGTTTTTATATTTGGAATTGTCCCATAGTTTCTCTTGGCATAAACACATTTCCTGGAAATGTAACGGACTGTCGCTGCTTTAACGTCCTCCTCTTCTTCTCTGTGCAGATGAGTGACCAAGACAGCAGCACCTCGGCCTCTCAAACAGAGGGAGAAGTTGAGGGAGAGATGGACGGAGAAATGAAGGGTGAAGAAGAAGAAGAAGGTGAAAAACACAGGGACAGTCCTGTCCCCAGTCTGTCCGGCCTATCCTCGTCTCTAAGCGCCGTCATGCGCATCAAACAGAAGTACCGGGCCATGAAGAAGAGGCGGCAGGACATGGCCCAGGGGTTGGCAGCAGACGTGCCCCTCACCGGAGCTCCCCACAGAACCAGCCCCAAAATCTTCACCTTCGACGGACTCACCCCGTCCAACTTCTCGTCCTCTGTCCCGCAGTGGAAGCAGAAGAGGAGGAGGAAACGGGTGTTGTATCCCAACAGAGGGGGGTGCAGGGCGCCTCCGAAGCAGGAGAGCAGCCGAGCCAAGTACTGCCTTGTCCTGCTCTGTGCCATCGTCTTCATCCAGGTAAAGGCAAAAAAATGATATATTAATAATAAGGTAAGGGATTTGTATACCTGTTAATTTCTGTGTGATGATGCCGTGTAAATATAGACTTAACTAGAGCTGCAACTAACGATTGTTTTCATTATCGATTGATCTGTTGGATTATTTCCTGGATGAATGGATTAGTTGTTTAGTTTATAAAAATGTGGATCAGTGTTTCCCAAAAGCCCAAGACGACGTCCTTAAATGTCTTGTTTTGTCCACAAGTCAAAGATATTCAGATGACTGTCACAGTGGATTAGAGCGTCAAATCATAACAGAAGTTAAACAAGTTAGGATCCCAGGACACAGAGTAGGTCTAGACCACGCTCTGTAATTTACAAAGACCCAACAGTTCCCCCAAAGAGCATTTAAGGGCTTGAAGTGAAGTGTGAGTGTAAAAACTAGGAAATATTAATTTTAGATGTATCCCACATGTATATTACATGCATCCCACGGCGTTAGCAATAGGCTGCTTTGCTTGGGAACATGTCTAATGGTTCCAAATGTCCCGTCCGCTGCTTGTTAACTTAAAATTTTGTAGACGTTATTTTAACTTTTCAGACAGTTGTTGATGATGATATGCAAAACTAGTTCCTCAAATCTATACTACATATGAATTCTAAGGCGGTTTGTGCTTAGATGCAATCGTATAACACTGTAAAAAGATATATGGACTCAAAACAGCCATCATGCACACTAAGAAACTAGATTTCAGTGAGTGTGCTGTTGCTGAAAATGGAGGAACTGCTCCTGTCTGTCCAGACTCATGTAACATGTAGACTTTGAAGCAATCTAATAAAATGGATTAAGTGTATTTTTTAGCGACCCATGGGATGCTTCACACACGTTTAACCTGGCAGCTCAGAACATCAAAATCACTGCAGTTTCAAGATTGGTGTCACTAAGCCAGTATCCAAAAAAATGTCTTGGCGTCTTCACTTCATAATTTTACCCTATCGGACATTTCTGTGAAGTTTACAATGTCGTAATTTAAGTAGGAATTCTTGAGTTATGACCAAAAATGCATTATAATATTTATAAACTGTTGCCTTTAAATGAGCTGTCAGGACTTTTGTAACTTTGTGACGTCACAACTATACTATATAAAGGTAAAAAGTTCCATTACAGTGCTGTTACAGTCATTCCCCAGCTGCAATAACGGTGCAGAGATGCTGAGAACGGAAGACCCAGAATTGCTGACCAATCAGAGCAGACTGGGCTTTTTTCCCCCAAGAGATGGTCTTAAAGAGACAGGCGCTAAATCAGAGCGTTTCAGAAAGAGGGTCAATACAGGTATATTCAGACAGACAGTATGAGAAAAATCAAGTGTTTTTTTTAAAACTGTAAAGCATGTAATAATATGTTCTAGTAGAAACCCTGAATACAAGTATGAACCACAAAATGAGCATGATATGGGACCTTTAAGTTGCTGGATAACATCTTGCTTTGTTCAGTGGCTCTCTAAAGTTGCAGTGTGATTGATATCCAATGAAGCAAGTATTATATGATGTTTTAAGTGTGTGGATTTCTTGTATACAAACAGTTTTCTACAAAGTTTATATCACAGCTTTATCTGTCATGGCTCCCATGATATTCTAAACATCTGTCCCGTGTGTCTCTTCAGGTGTACAACGCCATCGAGAACCTAGATGACCACGTTCTCAGGTACGACCTGGACGGGCTGGAGAGGACGCTAAGGCGAGAGGTGTTTGGGCAGCAGGGAGCGGTGGAGGGTCTGCTGTCCCACCTGAAGGACTACCTGTCCACCTACGTCCACAACAAGCCCCTGGTGGTGTCCCTGCACGGCCCCAGCGGCGTGGGCAAGAGCCACCTGGGGCGCCTCCTGGCGGGACACTTCCGCTCGGTGGTGGGGGAGACGCTGGTGCTGCAGTACTACGTCCTCCACCACTGTCCCCAGGAGGCCGACGCCCTTCAGTGCGCCCGCGACCTCGCCGCCCTCATCACGCAGATGGTGGAACGCGCCGAGGAGGAGGAGAAGATCCCGCTCTTCATCTTCGACGAGGCGGAGCACATGCACGACGAGATCCTGGACGCCCTGCTGCAACTCGTGGACGCCAAACAGTCCAACGAGTACCTGAACGCCATCTACCTGTTCCTAAGCAACCTGGGCCACACGCACATCACCAAACATATGCTACAAAACTCCTCAAGTATTTCAATGGCGGCGGCGTCGTCAGGGCGTCGGAGCCACCTCGTGAAAGAGCTGACGCCGATATTACGCAGCACCCTGGAGAAGCTTCACCCGCTGTGGACCGAGGCGGACGTCTTACCTCTGGGCCTTCTGGAGAAAGACCACGTGATGGAGTGCTTCCTGGACGAAATGACTCGAGAGGGCTTCTACCCGGATCATACCAACATAGAGCGGCTTGCGGGGGAGATTGAATATTACCCCGAGACAGGGGGGCACCAGTACTCCCAGACAGGCTGCAAGCAAGTGGTCGCTAAAGTCAACCTGCTGTGAAATCCCTCGGCAGGAAATGTCTGAATGTTTCACATTCTTTAACGGATGAAGAAGTGGCGCGCTGGAAGGGAGTGAAGTTACGTGGTTATGAAACTTGAATGGCACAACTCAGAGCCACAGCTTTTTCAAGTGCCGTTTTGTAACGTAGGTGGGGGGGGGGGGGGGGGGGGGGG
>NC_045748.1:9590818-9594952 GCF_008692095.1 Etheostoma spectabile | reverse complement strand
TGTTCCCGGGAGAATGAAGCCTCGTGACTGTGGTGAGTCTCTGACTTTTCATCTTGTGCCACCTTGAGGGGTAACATTTGAGCAAAAATATCTCAGCAACAATTGGATGGACTGCAAACATTCAGAGTGCTCTGAGGCTCAGTCCTGGACTCAAAGATTAATTCTCTGATTGTCTCTTCTAGTCCTTACAGGCAAGTTTACATTTTAGTTTTGAGTGAATTTTCTGAACAACTGTTGAATGAATTGTCACAACATTTGGTCCCGACATACTGTACGTGTTCCCCTCAGGATGAACAGGAATCACTGCAAAGATCCTTTAACTTTTCATCCATCGCCATCATCAGGTCCAATACTTTAATTTGTCACATACTTTGTTTTACGATCACATACCTCAGAAAACTAATAACATGTCCATCAGCCACGATGGACATGTTATTAAACTAAGTGGGTGAACATCATAAACATTACAGTTGCTCAACATCCACATGTTATGGTCCTTTTGAGCAAGTGGGAATGCTCAGAGGACTATTATTATTGTTGTTGTTGTTGTTGTTGTTCAAATGGAATTGTCTAATTATGTGAGCAAATTGAATTTCATTCACCTCCACCTTTAGAACAGGCGGAGGCAGAAAACTCAGAGATGGATGGATTTAAAAACCTGGAACAAAACTTTCAAAAGGAAAATAAGAATAAATGTATTTTTATGATTTGGGTGAGCATACCCTTTAACCCCTTTTGTTTTATGTTACTACGTATTAGGCAGCTCAACCCGACACAGAAGAGATGAGTAAGACCAATATTCATTCATGGATAAAAGGAAGCTTGGATATTTATAATGCATCAGTTACTAACGCATTTTAGGACAATTAGAAGTTGTTTTTTTGTCAGAATTCAGCATGACTTTTATTAATGCTAGTGCAAGTCAGCAGTGTGGATGTACTCACTAATAATATACCTATAATGGTATTTAAGTCATTTATTCTGCCTTGGACCTGCATATGGAAAGGTAGCAGCATAGAGGAATATTTCCTGCATACTCTAAGATGTAAGAGAGATATACTCTCTTTGTTTAAGAATAAGTTGCCCCATACAAGTGTATTTATTAAAGATATAGTTTTGAATGGATATACTACACGTTGACATCCATAGTGCAACACAGACTCACACTAGCATTGATTTTTATTATTGACCTGATGAGAATATGAATATGTTAATATCCTGTATTCAGGTATCTTACAGTCTAAATATTAACTTTAACGTATAGTGAGTGCCTTTTTTCTAATTAAAGACACCATTTAAACGCGGCTGTGAGGTTGTTGTTTTTCCATTTTTTTCTAATGTGGAGCTTTTGTTTTTTGACGAAACGAAGGAGGAAATTTTGAAGGAATAGTTTGACATTTTGTGAAATATAATTAGATATAATTATAAAGACTAGTTCCATGAAGCTCTTCAGTTTTTCTAGATTATGTTACAGTACAGTTAATATGCTTCAGCCTACCCTGTTAGCTTAGCTTAGCATCAAGACAGGGAAACAAACCCCATTAAACACAACAGGCTGTTTTAACATTTTACTTTGTTTCCAGATTACACAAAATATAAATAACCAGTGAGTTTCAGAGGTACTATGCAGGATTTTTAACTTTGAACAGAGCTGGGCTAGCTAAGCTAAACCGCTGCTGGCTTTGTGACTTAAAAAAAAAAATTGAAGGTTATTATTTTGGGCCTTTTCTCTTTTATTATGAAGTGACAGTGGATAGACTTGAAAGAGGGAGAGAGATGGGGGGATGGGGACACAGCGAGGGGCCAAAGGTCGGATTCGAACCCGGGCCTGTAACATCACGCTCTTACTGGGGGAGCTAGAGACGGACCCCTGTGAATTTTAACATCGAGAGCAGAGTCAATTTTCTGACTTAACTCTTTGCAAGAAAGCAAATTCTCAAAATGTTAAACTATTACTTTAAAACTGCGTAGAAAACAAAACCAAATGCCAGAAATTTTGCAATAGATTAATATCTCTTCCTGCAACGCTCGCTCTCCCCTATTTGTTGCATGCCCAGTGCAGCCAATAGGAACACTCTCTCTCTGAAATGGCCTTTGATTGGCCAAAGTGTCCCCTAACAGCTAGACCAGAGCCTGTCTACGGAGAGGCAGTTAACTTCCTATTTAGCCCCATTGGACCAAATTTGGTTGCAGTTCCACCAGAGTTCCACTGGGGGGGGGGGGTGATGGCAGCCGAGTGCAAAACAAATGGGAGTCTATGGAGCTAGACGGCTAGATTTGCCTTTTTTGCCTGATTGTTGTTGAGAAATCTCAGATTTGATTGTAGTTTTTGCAAGTTCAACATGGATTATAGGTCGGAAGTTGAATGAACGAGAACTTACAGTATGTTCTTTCAATTTCTTACAGGTTGAGCCGATGTTACCCGTAACACGCTTGCATTTTGCTAATGAACGCTGATTGGCCGGTGAAGGACTGATTGCAACCGGAGCGTGTGTGTGAATATTTTGGCGTGGTCTTTAAAACATTAGCAAACCAAAGGCTTTTTAGGAAAAAAAGCAACGTTAAAAAAAATCTTACACCCAGCAGTGCGTATTTTCTCAGCCTCCCTTTTCGAATGCAACATTCAAATTACAAAAAAAAGTGGATTTTGAGGGTATAGCTCCCTAGACCTCCATTCATTCTGCACTGGCCCGTGAGCGCCCTCATGTGGACCCCGAGTGGAACTGCAACCAGTTCAGAAGCCGGAAGTTTCCAGAGAGTGGAAGTTCTCCCCTTATTAGAAATTCTCTGCTAGAGTTTCTAAAGCCTGAAAAAGAGCCGAGAGGAAGTGCAGAAGTCTGGTTTTTCTCTCAGAATACTCAAATTACATGTTGAAAGATTTGTTTTGATTCTTTACCCAATGACTCAAAAAATAAAATGCCTACCAGAGCTTTAACTCAGGGTCCAGATACTATCCAGATATAGCGGAGTCATTCTCAGCAGATGGAGTTTGTTGGAGAAGCGACGATAACTGAGCACAGGAAGACGTGAGATTAGGTTAAAGCTCCAGAAACTAGACTTAAAACGACACATCAAAGTAGTGTTTCTACCAGATTTGGATGAAGAGAAGAATCACAACAACTTTCAGGGAAATGTTTTTAATTTTCTTTATTAGAATTCCCTCAATTGACATTGGAAAAAAAATTAGGTACTGTGTCTAAGTGACAAAGAAAAACCGAGATTTATAATCATGGTGACACAATGAGAATGAAAAAAACAAAAAACTACATTTTGATGTATGATTACCGGGGGGGGGGAAAAAGAAAAGAAATAGGATAGTCACACACGAGACCTCCCATGTTCCTATGAACTGTATTTTCTGTACATATTGGTGGAGTGAGGGTGGTTTTCGACAAAGAGAGCACTGACAGCAACGAGTGCAGAGCAACGTGAGCAAACATCTGGCCGTCATGCTAAGACGCCTAAACAGCTGGGACACCTCCGACAGATGCAGAACGTCCTCCCTTTCCTTTGTGACCGCGGTGCCGAGACAGATAGACGAAAACAACGTCGTAGAAATGCAAACTAACTACGCACGCTACCGGAAGATTCCACCACATTGATTTCACCTACCAAACGTCACCAAGGATTAAAGGATCATGAAGGAGCATCTTTCCCTGTCCCTGTAAAGCCGTTTTTAAAGTATCCTTCATTCGGTCTTTACCTCTCAACCTAAAACCCACCTCGATATTTCAGTCATATGTTCATGAAATGGGCCGGAAATAAACATTTATATGGATTCAAAAGTCCAAAGATTGCAACAACACAGCCAAAAGTGCTCAAACCGATAAATAAGATAAAAAACAACAACAACTCAGCACCTTTTTTCTTCTTCTTTTTTTAACCAAGCGAATACAGAGGCTGCACATTTACACCGCCGACTACGTCATCCGAAGACCTACAGGAAAATAAATGGTTTCATTCCAACGACCATAAATCCCGGTAATGATCCACAACCATGCGCCGCCGTCAGTTTTCGGACCAACAACCTCACAACTCTGAGGTTGACGCTGAGGCTCGACCATTACTGTCAGAAGTGCTCGTGAAATGTGTGAACGGGGGAGGAGGTGACGGGGGAGGGTGGAGAGGGGCAGA
>NC_045748.1:9590320-9590808 GCF_008692095.1 Etheostoma spectabile | reverse complement strand
GGATGTGGTGTGGGTCTTTTCTGTGTTCTCTCCTCCTCTACGCCTCCAGCTCGAAGCCCATCCCGACTTTGTGTCCGCCGGCGTTGAAGTTCTTCCCGTCGATCAGGGCGGAGAGGGTGACCTTCACACCTGCGGAGACGCCACGCAGCCAAAGGTTAGACTTTAGAAAACCTTTATATACCAAATATGATCGGTTTAAGACCTGTTTGACAGTCATACTGGCCAAAGTACCAAGTAGGGCTAGGACAATAGGCTTTCTTTTGGAAAAATCTGAAGCTGTATGCACACAAAAAACTCCAAAAATAACCCATCAAAACATAAGAACTGTGTTTTTGATCTTTGTAGGTAGTGCGGTTTGTTGAATTTTACCATTGACCCTTGTAAGGTATTTGTGTCAAATTGACCCAGTTCAAATTTCTAAAAGAAGAAAAATGGTACAAGTTAAATTTTTTCTACCTGAAAATCAACGGCCTTTCCTTATTTCCTGT
>NC_045748.1:9575607-9590310 GCF_008692095.1 Etheostoma spectabile | reverse complement strand
GATAAACATGTATTCCTGACTCAATTCAAAACATTACTCTGGATATGACCACCATGTTGTTTCCATAGTGGATTTTTGACATGAATTATAACCTTATGACAAAAAAACAAACCCCACTTCCATTTATAATTGTGTGCTAGTAGAGACTGATGCATTCTCTAAACATACATGTTATCTCAGCTGTTTGAAATTGAGATAAAGACAATATTTATTAATGGATTTTGAAGTAAAATTTTATTTCAGAATTGTTTTTAAAACCTCAAATAAGTCCCTCGGGTCAAACTGACCCGAGGAGTACGAGAGGGTCCCGAAGGTGAAGACAACACGAGGGTTAAAGGAAGAAAATGTGTTGAGATATGTAGCTGGTGTTTGATTGCAGATACAAACTACTTAGTGTCATGTATGATATCTGCAGTAGAGGAGGAAGTATTGAGAGTCTTCATGCTGAAAAGCCAATTTCTTGGAAATGGAAATACTCCTAAACTGTGCCCCACTGAGGAGGACTCCAGGTTGTGAGATAAGCCCCTTTGCTGCATTGAGATTATTTCCGGTGAGGGGGAGCCTACCTGGCCGAAGGCTCTGGGTGTAGCCGACTCCGATCAGACTGGCGTTGTTCACTTTGGCCTGCGGGGTGAAACATGACAGGGACATGATGAAACAAAACCACAACATTGTTTTCTTTTGAGCACGTGCCTTTACAACCAGCACTTACAGACAGAGCGGTGTCTTTGTCCAGCTTGTATTTGGCGGCGATGCCGAAGCGAGTGTTGTTGCTGCCGGCGGTCCAGGCCAGAGTGACCGCCGTCTCCAGCTCCTCGTTCACCTTCTGGTAGATGGAGCCGCCGAACTCGGTCCCGTCGTTGCTGAGACAGAGAAGATCGAGAGGCGTTCATGCACACTGATTCGTCAGGGTGCTCCCAGGGCAGATGACATCATACGCTTTATTTGCACATTGGTGACGTCATTGAAGAGCAGAGAGGGAGTTGGTCACTAAAGCAAAGCCGTTTCTCATTGAAATGATAAGAGCTGATTAACCCTATGTTTGGTCTTCCCGTTGACCTTGGAAAAAAACCCTCTTTTGTTGTCCCTTATCAACGTTTTAGTCACTTTTTCTAACATTGTTGACGTTTTCGTCCGGTGTTTAGCGTTGTTTTTGCCGCTTTTTCCAACATTTCTATTTCAACATCCCATATTTCTGATACAAAAACAACTTTGCAAACAGGTCAAATTTGACCCCAGGACAACATGAGGGTCAATTCCCCCCCCCCCCCCCCCCCCACAAAGTACAGACGGGCACATTGTCATGGGATGAGATCACAGGCAACCGTGCTGGGTAACACTCATACCTGCAAACTCAGAAAGGCTGAAAATGTGACGCGCTAGCGATTAAAAAAAAAAAAAAAATGCAATTAAGAACATGGTTTCAAGTATATATGTACAGGACTGCATGGACCACAAAACAAGGCTGTTCTAACTTTTAAATCAATTATTTAAGCCGAAAATACTTACATCTGGTCAATACGGCAGCCATTGTTGCTTGCTGTACAATAGCCCTCGTTTACAAGTGAGCTCGCGTCCTCACTTGGTTTCAAGGGGTACACAGCCCTCGGTCTTACCCCTAGCCCTCGGTCTTACCCCATAGCCCTCGGTCTTACCCCTAGCCCTCGGTCTTACCCCATAGCCCTCGGTCTTACCCCTAGCCCTCGGTCTTACCCCTAGCCCTCGGTCTTACCCCATAGCCCTCGGTCTTACCCCTAGCCCTCGGTCAAAATAGGTATTTGGACACAACTAGGTCCCGCTTGTACGCGCAACAACGAGGGGAAGGGGTAAGGGGTAAGATGGAGAAATGAGATTAGTCTAGACTAGTTTGCAGGTATGAATACTTATCCTGTGTGAATAGGGCTCAAGCCTTAGAATGGCAGGGAACCCCCTGATATCACTCCACTGATGTAGGACTAAATCCTGCAGACCCTTACAGACTAGAAACCAGTGTTTGTCATGCATGCGTGCTCCCTGCAGAGCCACAGCAGACTGTGACGAGTAGACTGAGTTTGATGCGTTTAAAGTCCCAGGAGCACTCACACATTGGTGTGCAGCTGGAAGTCCCCGGCCCTGTAACCCAGGGCAAAGTTGTTCTGGGCCAGTTTGGACTTGGCCGTGTCGAAGGCCATCTGGTAGCCGGCCAGCCAGCCCTCGTAGCCCAGCACGGCAGCGGCGTGGATGATGGGACCCTCGAAGTCCACGTCACAGCCCAGGTTCACAAAGTCGCGCTTGTAGGCCGTCTTCAGCTTCCCGCTCTTCTTACTGAAAAGTAGATTCCTAGAGTTTAATGTTAGTCCACCTCTAATATTCACTGCTCATGTGTAGAGCTGTGAAGAGGAATAAATTAGTCATCAACTACAATATTTGGTTTGAGTTGTGTTTTATGAAAAAAGAAAAGTCAATTTCTGATTGCAGCTTGTTAAATGGGAATATGTTCTAGTTGTTTCTCTCCTCTGTGACAGTAAACTGAATATCTTTGAGTTGTGGACAAAACGAGACATTTGAGGACGTCCTCGAGAAATGAATTGTTTTAAAAAATAATCGTTAGTTAGAGCCCAATTCAAATGTTCCTTATCGTCACCAAAAGTCAGAGAAAGAAACAAAACCAACAGTGAAAGTATCTCAGTCTGCCCAAATGTCTCATTAGAGCACCATGTGCTGAACATATTGCACTATTTGCCTTATTTCCTTTAACAATAAATATATATATATATATATATATAAATGAATATTTAAAAAATAAAAACGGACGGTCAACCATGCTATGAGCGTTGGTGTTGCATAGTTTGTCCACCAGTCTACAGTCTAAAGTGTCGTTTTTGTTCAAAGGACTTTAGGTTTCATATCTTAAGTTTGTATTTTTATTTATCAGACCTTTAATATATTTTGATGTTCTGTTGTGACAATAAAACAAATTATTATATTATTTTAGTGAGAACTCAAATAACTACAAATAACTAATGTAAGGGAAATCTGTTTATATTTTGTAACGCGTTTATGGATTTTGTTCTTCTTCTTTTTTTTTAATACATATATCGGATTTTTAACTGACCAAATATTCGTATCGGCATCAGCCTTAAAACTCCTCGGTCGGGCTCTACACACGTCACCTCCTTCATCTCTGATTGGTTTTAGATCTATCCAACTGCGCCCAGAGGCATTAGAGCGGCGTCTGTTGGTGAAGTCCCTTTGGAAATGTGCTATAAAATAAGTTATAAAATATAAAACCATATATGTGAACATTTTCAAATTAGGTAAAAAAAATGAATCTAATTCTCAAATGTGAAAACGTGTGAAAACAGCAGCTCGTTATTGACCAAAAGAACAGAAACATGAGGGTTTTTTTTTTTACACACAGCTTATACTTATTACATAATGTTCCATATAATCCAAAACGGCGTGATATCACCGACTCGTACAAATAAATGTCGTCTCACCCTGTGTTTGGTACAAAAGACGTATCCAAGGCGACCTTCAGTCCTTGAGTCAGCTGTAGGTAGAGTAACCACAAACCAGTGTGAGACTCAATCAATGCTATTTGATCAGGTTGCAGGACCAAGTGTGAAGACTTAATGTTACCGGAGCGTACCTGGTCCTCCACGGTGACCTCGGTAGCCAGCGTGTTATCCGTGTTCCACTTCTGGTTGAAGCTCAGGCCCAGCTCCTTCATCTTGTACTTGGTCTCCAGGCTGCCGGCGGCCTTCCCTGTGTCCGTGTTGCTGGAGCCAGATGTGTTGAACTCCTGAGAGGAGGGGACATCACTCGTTAGTGTTGGAAAGAGTACAAAAATATTCTACTAAAAGTGACTTTATGCGACTTTTACACGTTTCTGACACTGTGTAATGTTCCATCTGATGATCATAAATGACATGCAACAGCAAACAAGACTAACAGTGAAACAGAACGCTATTTTTGCAGCAGTATTTGATTTGCAGCAGGTAGACAACGCTACAGGTCACCCATTTAGACGGGTCACAGATTTCTCTGTAACACCGGGTGAGCCTGAGTTAGCGTATCCAGCCAGGTAAAGGGTAGCAGGAGATTTCTTTACATAGGTCTAATTGTTTTTCAATGTTATTTTAGAAGTTATCTGCTGTAGTTCTGGCTGATACTGGGACAGGAGCATCACAGCACAGAAGGAAATTAAATGAAGAACAACTAAAAGATAAAAGGGAAACTGAAAGACAACGGGCGCTAACGTGAGTCAGCTTCGGTCGGGCTTTAACAGATGGAGACAATTACGGGATTGTAAATGATTAAAAAACGTCCCCCTCAGGTATATGATATCTCACGCATGAAATAACTTCAGATTGCGAGATGTGGTTGTACGCCAGTAGCCGACATTAAATGATCGCCCCCCCCTCTCATTTAGCGCAGACGTTTTATTCCTTTCAGTCCGTGTTTGTGTTGGCCGACTATTTTCTTTCCCCTGTACAAATCCCCTTTTGCTAGTTTAAGGACGGAAGATGGGGTCTGTGTGCCGGGTGCATGGTCCTAAAGGGTTGTACTCAGTGTCTTTATTAATCAGAGGTGTGTTTTAGGCGTGACATGCAATCAACCAATCAGAGGTTATCTCCCATTCCCTTTAAAAGCCAGGTGCATTGCTGTTATGATGGAGGATTTGCTGAGAAGGAATGAGATTTTCAGGAGAAGAAACTGATCTGCTGTGTGAAGGCAGAGCCCGCAAGCAGATCATATCATACTACTTCACATTGTAATATTTTTATTTTTAATCTTTCAACTAACAAGCACAGTGTGCGCATGCTGTGCACGAGCCAAGGCACATTTTACTAACACTTTTAAAAATAACAATGAAATGCTGTGTTATTGACTTTAGACCAGGGTTATGTTGGTCAATGGCGTGATCACTTCCCGCTGCCTCAAGATAGCAACACGCCCAGATTGCACCTGAACACACCTCCCTGTAAGACCAGTACACCCATGGGCACTCAGATGGGCGCAGGAGCATTTGCTATTTCTACGACGTGGGCGCAGGACGGTCTTAAAATAGCAAAGACACTTGCGTCAGGCCCTTAGTGTGTTAGCATGTTGCATTAGCCAGTTAGCATTAAACACAAGGTACAGCTGAGGCCTTTGTTACACGGTGTTACACGGTGGTCGGGCACAGGGCATGTGAGCAGAGTGGAGCGGGGAGAATTCACAGAGTTGTATATTCCCTCCGATACCCCCCCCACCCCCTCAAACTGCTCCGCGCTTTTCTCAACAACAAGCAATTTCTGGTTAAAATGTCCCGTGTAATCGCTAACACTTGTTTATCAAGTATCCAAGTTTCCCCCAGAAAAAGTTGTTGGTACAGAACGTAGAGATCAAATAATAATTATATAAATTATAAAAACACATTGATATTCATGCTGTATGAGTGATTATGACGACAAAAAAAAAAAAAAAAGAAGAGAAATGAACATGATGGGGGTGGTCGGTGGATAAATAAACAGCGGTCAGCGCCGGCACAAATCTTACCATCTACATTAGAGCGCGAGCAGTCCGGGACAGAAGGCAGCAGCGTGGAGACAGAGCAGCGGTTAGGAGAGAGACAGGGAGGCAGACACGCCACAGAACAACAAACACACAGGTTTGTTATGTTTTCTTTAGAACAGAGCACAGGTTCAACCAAGCAGGTCTGCAGCAGCTCCAGGAAACCTGGACACCTTCACGCTCCAGGGTGCAGGAGCATGTGCAGTCTTATTTTGGAGGTATTGGTTAGATAGTGCAGCATGTTGGCCGAGGGGAAGGCAGGGAGACGCGCTAGGCAGAAAGCATCTATTAAATGACGACAGGTAAAAAGAGAAAAGGGTCCTCACCACTCCGCTTTGTGATTTAGTCTTTAGGTCCAGCTTCACGACTCCAAAGCCTGGTGGATTTCAAAAGACAGAGTTGGGTTGTTTTAGTGGGTTTTTTTTGCAGTAATTGAGTGGAATAGGGTTGTGGCTAGAAGGGGTACATTTACGGCGTTTAGCTGAGAAAATATGGCGACAACGGTTAAGTTTGACCACCAAAACGACTTGAGTTTGGACAAAAAGATTGTGGTTTGGATTAAAACTCTTAAAGTATATTATTATGTTAGATTTTGCGTAACTTCCGGCTGTAGCTGTATCCCTTCTAGCCACAACCATGAAAAAGGGAGTCAAACCAGTGTTTTCCCAACCATTATAAAGCCTAGGGGCGGCACCTAAACCGGTTTGGGCACAAATTTAGCCAAATTAATGTAAAATCAATATGAGCATCAAACTTAACCCTTGTGATGTCCCCCCCCCCGGTCAAAAACAGACAAAAAATTGACATTTTCGTCCCTTTTTTTTGTTTTCCCTAACATCACCTTACTACCATAAGTTTTACACTACTTTTTGGGAATTCATGGTCAATAACCCCTTTTTAATATAGAATTATACCTAATATTTGAGTTAAAAAAGCAGAAATTCTGAATTATTTTGACTAATAGTTAAGATCAGAGGAACGTACAGATGAGATTAGTCAGGAATGAAAGTGATCAGTTGTATTTACAAAGAGCGTCGTAAGAAATCCAATCCATTTTTTTGTGGTAATTTGGTTAAAAAGAAACCCATATTTCAGATATAGACATTTTTTAAAGGGGTCAAATTTGACCCGAGGACAACAGGAGGGTTAAAGATAACATCGCAAGTTGCGTTTTAAGCTCCTATTTTCTGCTTGTGGAGAGCTACGTGAGACAGTAAACTATATTGATGAGGACCAGCGAGTTAAATCGGCTGTCCCAGAGTTCGTTTACATGTAGGGACTCTCATTATGCCACCGTGGAAGCGTGCTGCTATTTTGAGCCATTACATTACATGACATTACATGTCATTTAGCTGACGCTTTTATACAAAGTGACTTACAATTTCTATATATGTCAGGAGCAACTAAGTGTCTTGCTCAGGGACACATTGCTTGATGTATCAAAGCCATGTCTCATGTCCACTGCACCACCACCTCCACCCTTATTAATGGTATAGAAATAGCGATTTCTCTTTACTTTACCAGTGCCCCGACTACTAGCGTTACAAATGTGTTAACCCATAGGTTTGTTTTGTGCTGGAATTGTCCTTTAATTAAATGACTTTTCTCAGAGGATCAATGAATGTAGTTGGTCCCCAGTGGACTTCTTAGCAAGATTTGTCTTTAAAGAGTGTAATTTATTTGAATATCTTATCCAGTGTTTTGGACATAGATTTGAAAAAAAAAAAATTATTGAAAAACAACATTTTCTTAGAGAGAGGGCCCTTTAACCCCTTAAATACAAGCACCCAAAATAAATCCAATACAAGATTTAAGCAATATGTATAGGAATAATAGACATTTTGGAAAACACAAGATTTAATCTGGGGCTTTTGCATGATTCTTTGTGGAGAAACTAAGTTTTAGAGTATTTTGGGCTAAGAGCGTACTCACCGTAGCCTTTGCTGAAGATGTCCTTGGCAGCCTTGCCCAGGTCTGCGTATGAAGGAGGGACAGCCATCGTGCTGGAGGAGAGAAAGTCATTATTGTGAACGGAGTCGCCCACTCTCATGTTTAAGCCACATGGATTACAGGTCATTGCAAGAGAGTAACCCTCCCCGCGTCAACAGGATCGTAGTGAATGTATGTGTGTGTGTGTGATTAGAAGACCCAAACCAAATCTGCACTGTTTTTCTGCTTAAGGTGGAGATGTGTTACATACATTATACATTAACTATATATATATATATATATATATATATATATATTAGGTACAGTATTAGGGATGGGAAAAGATAATTGATTCTTAGATGCTTCGCGATTTCTCTCTAGATTGAGTCAATGCTCCATTCTGATAAATTAATAATCTGACTCTAGACTTAGACTTAGACTTCTCTTTATTGATCCTTTTGGGATGACTCCCGTAAGGAAATTGAAAATTCCAGCAGCAGTTTTAGCAAGAAAAAAGAATTAAAGAAGATAAAAAAAGACAGTATGAAGACAACAAAATAACAATAATAATGATAACAACATTTAGAACATTTGTCAAATAAACAAACAAAAGACCATAAATTGTTATTAAAGTGTCAGTGTTGAGTCCAGTATTGAAGTGATAAAGTTGCCTAAACTCTACTTAGAGAAAAAAAACACAAAAATTGCCATTTTGTATATATACACACATGATCCAATAAGACATACATAAAATAATTATGCAAAACACAGAAAGGCTGTTAATCTACTTTATCACATTACATGTGACCACCTCGTGTTTCATGTTCCAGGATATTTCTTGTATTTCCTATGTGTGTGTGAGGAGTATTTGTGTATGTCCTTCCTGCTGTAACACAGTAATTTCCCAGGTTAGGATTAATTATCTATCTATCTATCTATCTATCTATCTATCTATCTATCTATCTATCTATCTATCGATCGATCGTAGGTCTTGGGGGGCACCAGGCTTGCAATGCCCTGGGGGACCCTGAAGGGAACAGGCTGTTCCTTTAGAGGCAGCTGGGATGTTAATAACATGTGAACTCTGCGTCCGGCTGAACCGAGAAGCAAATAAAGAGTTAAGTACCCGGAGATATTAATCTAACCTCGTTTATGAGCACAAATGTACACACAGTTACATTTCATGACTAATCTACCAAGTCTTATAGATTATTTGGTATGTTATACTGTTGTACTAACCTATGTATTATGTTATATAATGACACTACCTTTCAGCTCACACTATTTACCATTTTGTACTATATTATCTTATCAATATGTTGCAATTTGGACATCATTAATCACACTGCTGTCACTTTAACTTGTAATTTTTTGTCTCTTATGTAATTCTATTGTATTCCTATTTTAGCGGTACATACGTATTCTGGTTTATTACTGATCTGGTTTTCTCTCCTACATCTTAACTTAAAGGTTTATTTGATCTTATTCTGTTTAAGCATCAGAACAAAAGGCTCTCTGAAGGTTGTAATAATTAAGAAGGCCCCCATCCTTGGGATGCTGCTGCTGGAGATGAGTTAACTGTGTGAACATCCGGTTTAGAAATCTATCCCATGTGCACAATGCTGTATTTTCTGCATTAACAACTGCTTGGTACTGCATCTTATTTGGGACAAAGGACAGCAGATGGGCCAGTTAAAAGGAAAGGGGGGGTTGACAGACAGAAATCTAGCTAACTAGCTAGCTAGCTAACTGCTGTGTGAGCTGCAGTAACATGCTTACTTGTTAATGAAAGAATGACTGATAGATACTGACATCAACTAGCTGTAATAGCTAGTTAATTAACGTGCATTGTGCCCCAAACACACGAACGCACAAGCACGCGCACACATACATTCACATGCAGGTAGATATAGCCCAAAACCCCAGCTAATAAAGTTGCTAAATGCGTGGCTAACATCCATCTCTGCACTATCACACGAAAAAACCAAGGATTAAACTGTGCATTACAAGGCTAAATATCATTACATAACAGAGCTAACGTTAGCTAAATCGCTCAACATTCAGGGCTAACCTTGGAGAGAAACGCACTCTTATCAAAGCAGCTAAAAAACGTTGTTTATTGCAATGCACGTGTAATAACGCTAAACATACTGTATTTAAGATTAATACGCATATGTCGTGTCTCCTACCGGTGTAAATGTGTTTGTTAGGAGAGCCTGCAGAGCCTGGAGCGTCCCTGGTCGTGATGCTGCTGAGCGGATTGACAGCTAGCTTAGCTTAGCAACGTCTATAAGGGGAGACAGGGCACAATGAAGGAGACATATGGCGCATGCGCGGTGTATGTGAGAAAAGCGAAGGCAAGCCCACGGAGCACAGCCACACCCGAGCAGTCTAACACGAGTGAGAAACGTTTAATTATTTCTTTTGAGATTATTGTTGGGGCTTTTCCCTTTGTTAGAGTGACAGTGGATAGACATGAAAGGGGGAGAGAGATGGGGGATGACACGCAGCATGGGGCCATAGGTCGGATTCGAACCCGCGTCTCTGCAGGACTCAGCCAACATGGTGCATGTTAATTGAAGGGAATTCAGGTACAGATATAGACCAAAAACGTTTATAAGTGATGCGGAAACGGGTTTTTCCAGCTCCAGGTCATTGGGCCATAGCAGGGGAAACTACGACAAATTTCATAAATTCAAGTTACAAAATCATTTTATTGACATTATGTCATATGAAGCAAGCCTGTAGATGCCTAATTAAGGATAAAAACTATTAATTATAACACTGAGTATACTCTAAGATACTAAATAAATACTCTGTATACACTACATATACATAAATAAATAAAAATTGAATGGTCTCAATGTCTTATTGTTTTATTTCATGTGAATACTAGTTTACTGGAGGAGTACCGTAGTATTTGAAGTAATGCAGGAAGTGTGCATTTAGTTTCCATGGTTATTGTGTTTCCATAACAAAGTTAGTGAGTAAATCTACTGAAATGGCTCCCATAACAGTGGAAAAACAGTTGTACATCTTTGCCAAGTGCAGACCACTACAGAAAGCATCAATAAATACTCTGGGAGGGGCATGCCTCCCCCCACCGCCCCCCCCCCAAATAATTTGGGAGGGTCATTAAATATGTATTGCAAAGAGAGTGACCTTCCTTTTTTCCTAAAGATCCCAAAGCTCCACTGATAGCTCCTTAAATAAAAAACAAACAGTCCCTAAATGATTTGACATAAACTCTGGCTTTATTATGTGTAATTGTCTTATTATTTATTTTATGTTATTTTCTTTACTTTTATTCCTGTTTTGTAATGTATGTTCTATGCTTATGTTTGTATCTTTGTATATGAACTTCTGTGCCTTTGCCTTTCTTTAAATGGTTGTTCATGTCTTTAATGTTTAATTTCATATAGTGCACTGTAACTTTTACTCTTGTGTTTTATCTGTTTTTATTTCTTTAACTGATTTGGTGTAAAGCACTTTGAATTGCCCTGTTGCTAAAATGTGCTAAACAAATTAAGCTTTTTTTGATTTTGGATTTTTTATTATTATTATTTATTAACAGGTAACATTACAAAAACATTTAGACAACGCAGATAAAAAAAAAAAATCTTCTGGAAAAGGGATTACAACTTATATAAATCAATAAACAATAGTAATAAAAATAGTACAAGATAAATAAGAGCTTGAAGTAGACAATAGTGAAGTAAAAAAAATAAAAAATAAATAAAAAAAATAAGAATGTGACAGATTTGCAAAGGTGTATAAAATGTGAAAACAAAAGTATTTAATTAAATAGATTGGGGTATATATCAAAAATAAATCTAGCTTTTTCAAATTAATTATTAACTTAAGAGAGTCAAGATATGTATCAAATTCAATTTGGAAAAATTTAAAAACAGCGTTTAGAGTCGGAAAACTTAGATTTATGAATGGGAAATTTCCCCCCAAAAATAAAGAGATTAACAATATTACGTATATTTCTATCTTTATAACCAAACAATGTAATGATGTGTTTCCCTTCCAGTATGATTCTATGTGTTGTTTTAGACAACATATCATTTTCTAAACTTTTCCAGAATGCGATATAAACAAATAAAGCTGCCTTGCCTTCTGTACAATAAAGAATTCATTTAAAAGGAATAACAGGGTCAGCCAATCATAGGCAGAGTAGGGCAGAGCAGGGCGGGACATGCCTTCGCTGTCCTAGGAAACGCAGATCCGGACGACCTGGAGGTTGTTTCAGCGCTTTCTGCAGCAGAGAATCTCTCCGGTCCTCCTTAAATGTTTGTGACAAACATGGCGTTTTTCTCCGTGTCGGGGGAGAAAGTGTCGAGTCCCGCCCCGCCCTGAAGCAAGACTGACTCGACGCCGTCACGGAGGGAACTTCACTGTGAAAAGTACACAGACATTATCAACTCTAGACCTGCAACCGAAAGTCCAATGGTCAGTGTTTGCGTCGAGATTCCTGCTGCGCGAGGCACCCAGACTGCACACGGGCTTGGAGGGCTGCCGACTGGGGTTGAAGCACCCGAGCACGGCCGTATTGACACATTAAAAGAAGAAAAAAAGTTCAGGCCGGTGGTATCGCAGTCATGTCCGGACAACCTAGATTCGTGAGTCCGTTTTTCAGACCCCAGTGTCTGGCTGCTGCGGCTCCAGCGGCGGGGAAAGCCAAACTCACGCACCCGGGGAAGGCTATCCTGGCAGGTAAGAAAGTTTTTTTTTACACGCGCTCCTGCGCACATGAGTTTTTTGTTTACATGTTTTAGCACCTGTGTGTGCATATGTGATCAGAGGCCCTGGCTACAGCACTGTTTACTACAAATACACTTATCTTAAGTGCGTAGGAAAGATGCATTGTGCATAGCAAGCAGGAGAAAGTGGGTTTAAAAACAACAAAAGTAATTCACCACACCCCTGGACAACCTTAATTCCTTCATATCTCAGCCTATGCAGCCTATGGACTGGATGTTGGTAAGTGTGGTACGGTTTACACACCCATGCTATAGTTGATTAAAAATACAAATAAAAAAATGATCTTAATGCCTTCAAAAAATAGGAAAATCCAACCTTTAAGGACGCTAATTTACTTTGTGAATGAATAATGTATTATAAATAAATAAATGTTCTTCCATATAATACAGGGGCATAAGTATACATCCCCCTATGTTAAAATACAGGGGGCAAAGTAACACCCCCCTATGTTAAAATACAGGGGCATAAGTATCCACCCCCCTATGTTAAATACAGGGGCATAAGTATACCCCCCTATGTTAAAATACAGGGGTATAAGTATACACCCCCGTATGTTAAAATACAGGGGCATAAGTACACACCCCCCTATGTTAAAATACGGCATAATAGATCAACCCCTATGTTAAAATACAGGGACATAGTATACAACCCCCTATGTTAAAATACAGGGCAAAGTATACACCCCCTATGTTAAAACACGGGCATAAGTATACACCCCCCTATGTTAAAATACAGGGACATAAGTATCAACCCCTATGTTAAAATACAGGGGCATAGTATACACCCCCCTATTTTAAAACACAGGGGCATAAGTATACACCACCTTATGTTAAAACAGGGACATAAGTATACACCCCTATGTTAAAATACAGGGGCATAAGTATCACCCCCTATGTTAATACAGGGGCATAAGTATACACCCCCCTATGTTAATACGGGGCATAGTAACACCCCCCTTGTTAAAATACGGGCATAAGTATACACCCCCCATGTTAAAACACAGGGGCATAAGTATACACCCCCCTATGTTAAAATACAGGGGCATAAGTATACACCACCTTATGTTAATACAGGACATAAGTATACAACCCCCTATGTTAAAATACAGGGCATAAGTATACACCCTCCTATGTTAAAATACAGGGGCATAAGTTATATCCCCCCCTTGTTAAATACAGGGCATAAGTATACACCCCCCTAGTTAAATTCCCATAGAAGCAGCAGATGTTTATTATTATTGGCCAGTTATTACATGGATCAGGATACTATGCATCCTGATAAAGTTCCCTTGGTCTTTGTATTAAATAGCCCCCCCCCCACAACACACACACACACACACACACACACACACACACACACACATCACATACTCTTTACCATACCTAGAGATTGTTATGGGTAACTTTCCATAAGATCATCTCTCAATGCAAATCAAACCAGCTATTAGGCTAACCAAAATAAAACCATGCCAGTCTCTATGTATGGTGAAGGGTGTATGATGATGATGGGGGCTATTTTAATTCCAAAGGCCAAGGGAACTTTATCAGAATGCATAGTATCTTTTTACTACTACAAATCATTTTCAAAGGAACCTGACCGCCATGAACTCTTGATTGTCTGACTGTCTTATTAGTCAATCAGTGATAGATGGTCAAACTTCAGTGTACTACAGGGCAATCATTATTGGGAACATTGCAACACCACAGGCTGGAAGAACGACTTGACTGATGAATATGGTGCTGCTGGTAATGGTTGAGCCTTAAATGTTCAGAAGAAAAGTTTTTAGTTTGTTCTCATTTTTTTTTTTACCATCAGCATTATGGTTGCTGATTTCTATTGACCTAGTGTCCCTTTTACCATGTGCTCAGAGGCCTCGGGGTCTCCCATGTTGCCACGATGACAATGCACTTTGCTCTGTCAGCCTCTGCACACATTCACCTGGGTTACAACATGCCTGTTACAGGCCCAGTTCAGGAGCTTTTTGCAAAAGGGCATAAAAGGTCAACATGATAATCCGTCATGGTCTGATGTGCATCAAAACTAGTGTAAGGAATAGTATATTATAGTCCTTATGTAAGGTAAACATGTCTAGCAAGGCCAGCCCAAATTCAAGGATGACTAAGCATCTATTAGCGAGTCACAAGAGAATAATTACGTCACATGCCAAGGCTTTAAAACCCCACTAATCCCTATTAAAACAGACAGCATCTTTATTATACCATGGGCAAACTCTGGATTAAACTTAATTGGAGCTTGTATGTTACCTTTATTTTCTCATACATATGATTATCATTTGCAAAAACTTGTAAAAACAACTACTGTAAAGGAATAGTTGACATTTTGGGAGAGAATCATAGTTAGATGAGAAAATTGGCATCACTCTTGGATCTGTCGAGACAGGGTTAACCTAGCTTAGCATAAAGACTGCTGTAACCGTCAGGGCGTTTTTTCCGTGTTGTGTCCTGCTCC
>NC_045748.1:9572933-9575597 GCF_008692095.1 Etheostoma spectabile | reverse complement strand
GTGTGCTCTGTCCCAGGAAGTCACTGCATCTAATAAGAAAAACACCCAATTTGTAGTGACAAATGTGTAAAGATGTCAGTGATGTCAAAGTGACAAATGTAGCTTTAAAAATGTGGGGAAAAATCCAATAAAATTTCAAAAGGCTCAGAAAAAGATGACAAACGTTGATTAAGTGACAAAAACATCGGGGTAAAGCTACTAAAGGGTCAAAAAAGACGACCACAACCTTGATAAAAGGTTTTTCATTTGAAATTTGGACACGAGGGTTAAATTTGGACCCAGAAAAACGGAGAAAAGAAGGTTTCCTGGTCGCCTGGAAGACAACAGGAGGGTTAAAAATGAAGGTTTGTCTGAAGAACTGCACACTACTTTGTGCAACTGGAAGTATTAGATAAACATCGACTGCCCCTCCCCTGACTTTCACTCCTACTGAAGTGTGTTGTTGTGTTCTTGTACGTGTTGGGCTCGATAAACTGGTTCTACTCCTTTTTCCAGCTTGAATACGAGGACGTAACGCAGGTACTACATGGTGGCTTGTGTGCAGACGACGATGATGATGATGATGATGATGACGTGGACTGTGTTTATGATGCAAGCCTAATTTGTAGGTTCAGCTACAGCCAGTCTCTAACCAAAGGAATGCCTGGGTGTGCAGCCAAGATGCACTTGATGTTTTGGTACAATAAAACCAGTAATCTTGTAATTGCACGAGTACAACTGGTGTTATATTTCTCCGCATGGCATCTTGGTAAAAAGACTGCATGTTATAAGCACCAGCAAAGGGCCTAGAAGGATTAATTCAAACTTGTATAAATGTTAAACATGTATCCTCTTCTGTTCGCAGTACAGCTTTTAATCTAGCGATTCATCTGTTGATTATTGTCTCGATTAATGAATTAGTTGTTTGGTCTAGAAAATGGTGAAAAATGCCCATCAGTTTCCCAAAGCCCAAGATGACTTCTTCAACTCCGAGGAGTGAAGAAAACTCAATTTTTTGTACTTTTATTTCATAAAAGACGACTCAACACGTTTAATCGGTTATCAAAATAGTTTGCAATCAATTTAATAGTTGACCACTAATCAATTCATCTTTGCAGCTCTACTTTTCAAGTTTTCAGTTTTTAGTGCTTCTACAAAAATGTGTTCGTTTTTTTAAGTTACTCACTTCTCAAGGCCTGTGTACACATTTAGAAATGCCAGTAGAAGCAGGAAAGTTAGTTGTATGACTTGCCAAACTTCTCTTGCTCAGCTACTTCTCTTTAATCAGACCACTATCTGGTCTGTTTTCTGGCTTAATGGTGAACAGGATGTGAGCTGAAGGTTACACACCCCCTTAAGTTGGAGTCAGACCAGGGGGAGGATCTGTAGGAGGGACAAAACTGAGATCAGCCGAGCCAATCAGCTGGCGGCTGGGTGTTGGCTGTCCAACGGCAGATGTGTGACAGCCAGGGTTTTAAGGTGGAGCCGGGTAATACTGGAGATGAGAGATTGTGGAGCAGATGTGTGACAGCCAGGGTTTTAAGGTGGAGCCGGGTAATACTGGAGATGAGAGACTGTGGAGCAGATGTGTGACAGCCAGGGTTTTAAGGTGGAGCCGGGTAATACTGGAGATGAGAGACTGTGGAGCAGATGTGTGACAGCCAGGGTTTTTAAGTGGACCGGTATACTGGAGATGAGAGCTGGGAGCAGATGTGTGACAGCCAGGGTTTTAGGTGGAGCCGGGTAATACTGGAGATGAGAGACTGTGGAGCAGACAGACACTCGGTGGACCCCTCCTTGGATCATTACTGGTGTGTGTGTGTGTGTGTGTGTGTGTGTGTGTGTGTGTGTGTGTGTGTGTGTGTGTGTGTGTGTGTGTTGTTGGTTTTTGGGTGTGTGTGTGTGTGTGTGTGTGTGTGTGAGAGATTCCAGATTGAAAGATTCCCAATTATCTTCTCAAGCTTTTACCCCGAAACTGGATTTCACCGCAACTACACAATTATTTATTTACCATTCATTATTTTATCTTTTTTAAAGAATAATTTCTGCTGTTTTATGATCCTTGCACCTACTTTTGTTTGTTTTTTGGTTTTGTTTTGTGGAGCATGTTATATTGCATGTTTTTATATGAAATGTGGTGTATGAATAAAGTTTTATATATAAATAGTAAAGTACACCGTGGGCATTAGGGCTGGTATCACCAATGATTTCCCCCGGATCGATTCCGGTTCACAAGGTCCCGGATCAATTATACTTCCGATTGGATTTAATATCTATGAGTTTAGGACAATTTCCAATTTTGCTTGGATATAGGAGAGATTCTCAGAGAACTTTTTTTTTTCTTTTTCGTTTACATGCAAAACAGTGGGATTCATTTGGCTGTTAAACCAAAGTTTGTAGTTTTAGTATTTGAGTGTAAAAGTATATATTCGGTAGGGCTATTTTAAGTCAAGTATTGCACATAGATTATGGATTCTTGTGAGCAATAGTCAAAGAAACACAGATCATGCATTTGTAAAGTACGTGTGTAGATTAGATCAATGGTTTATGCTTACTGTCTGAATGCTTCTTTCTCCTTGAAATGCACTCGTGTGGTGTTTCTCTAAACGGACTTCCAGGTTTATGCCTGGACGCAGAGGTCCCGGGTTCAAATCTGACCTGTGATGATTTCCTGCATGTCTCCCC
>NC_045748.1:9572136-9572923 GCF_008692095.1 Etheostoma spectabile | reverse complement strand
TTTCTCTCCCCTTTCTCACCTAACTGTCCTGTCAGAAATTAAAGGCTGAAAAGCCCCAAAAAATAACCTTAAAAAAAATGACTCTGTACTTAATGACTTTCTTTTTTTTATGTTTCAGGTGGAATAGCAGGAGGCATAGAGATCTGCATCACCTTCCCCACAGAGTACGTTAAAACACAGCTGCAGCTTGACGAGAAGGCAAATCCTCCCAAATACAAAGGCATTGGTGAGTGTATGTTCACCATCGGTTGTATATATAATTTTCTATGCGATAGGGTTATATATCAAAACATTTACCGATATGTTTCTTATTGAGCTTGTAGTGTTTGCAGTGGTGTGGAACTGGACTGCATTGTGCTGACATGCAAACTACAACTTCAATAATACAGATATCATTAAATGAATATATCATATCATTAACTTCTTATTGATACCTCCATAGAATAGACACACAACCCATCCCTTCCTGTTTCAGTAGCATTGAGTGTGGACTTGTGTTGTTGCAGACATGAGCGAATAGATGTGCGTTTGCGTAGTTGGTTAGTTTATCTGTTTGATGAGCGCTCGTGTCTTTGGAAACTCTTTGAAAAAATATGAAAGGCACACCTAGAACCCAGAAATACACGGTTCTCTGGACTCTAAACAACTTTACTTTTGCAGCAAGGTTTTCAGAAGAAAACAGCTGCTGGTTGGACTTTTGATACTGGTGCAATAAATCATTGTTTTGTAAGCTCTCTCTCTCTCCCTCTCTCTCTCTTTCTCTCTCTCTCTCTCTCTCTTTCTCTCT
>NC_045748.1:9520348-9572126 GCF_008692095.1 Etheostoma spectabile | reverse complement strand
CGTCCTGCAGCTGACTGTGTGAAGCAGACAGTGAACGGTCATGGCGTGAGGGGTCTCTACAGAGGTCTTAGCTCACTGCTTTATGGCTCTATACCTAAAGCAGCTGTCAGGTACTCCAACCTTACACACCTGTGCACGCACAAACACACACTTATGAGTGTATGAACAGCTCATTTCCAATATAACTCCATATCACAAATTCAAGCTTCACAAATATGATAAATATCTGCTTTTCTCTGTTTCACATGATTGTAGAGTAAATATCGTTGGGTTTTGGTCTGTAAGTCGTACAAAACAAGCAATTTAAAAGGTCAAAATGGGCTCTGTACCTTTTTTTTTTCATTAACAGATTCATCAAAAAACATTGAAAATAAATGTCATTATTTGCAGTTGCCCTAATTAATTTAATTATTTAAATTGAATCATTATTAAACTTTTGGTTTAGGTCCCTTGAAAATGCTCAAATGTTTCTATTAAAAACCTTTACGAACTCTGTAATTTAATAAATACATTTTCTTTTCAACCTTTTTAAAGTGATTTTTTTTTTTAACAACTTTGCAATTTAAAAGTTGTGCTTTAATAATTGCTTTCAAACCACTATATACATATAACACCTTATAAACCTTTCCTTATTAGAAAGTGGTACTAATTATTTTCTATTTTGATTCTCTGGTAACTTTGACAGATTTGGGGTGTTTGAGTTCCTCAGTAATAAGATGCGAGATGAAAGTGGAAGACTAGACAGTACTCGAGGATTACTCTGTGGCCTTGGGGCTGGAGTTGCAGAGGCTGTGCTCATAGTCTGTCCTATGGAGACAGTTAAGGTAACAAAAATAACATTTTTAAGTGTGCATTCATTTTTTGGCCACTGGGGTCAGCGTGACATGCTGTAAGAAGACCAATCTTAACCAACCTTGTAGAAACCTTTGTATGGCTGGGAGAGAACTTTCCCTCATCCAGTCCAGAGTTAAAAGATTTGTCCCAATAAAATATCTCTGATGTTTTGCATAGTGCAGCTCTACTCGTTGTTTTTTACAGTTTGAGGAACCCATGTCTCAGATTCAAGGGACTTCTGCAGTCTTTTCAGTTTTGAATCTGCGACTCTTTGGTTTGTAATCTGCATTAACCCTTGTTGTATCATTTTAGGTCAAATTCATACATGATCAGACATCAGCAAATCCAAAGTACAAGGGATTTTTCCATGGCGTGAGGGAGATTATTAGAGTCGAAGGTAAGGATGGTTTCTTCATTTGTGCAGGGTCTGTGGCATTTTACTGCCACCTACTTTTCAAACTCCACCACAAAATGAGTGTGCCATACAGGTAATGACTCATCTTCTGCATTTGAGTCACCACATCTATTATTTAGAGGATAATATTCTGCCTCTTCCTCATTAGTTCCTGAACTGGAAGCCCTTGGGGGAGTTTTGCGTTTGATCAAAATCTGATAGTGCTGATGTGTCTGCAGGACTGAAGGGGACGTACCAAGGCCTAACAGCCACCGTGTTGAAACAAGGCTCCAACCAGGCCATCCGCTTCTACGTCATGACTTCCCTGAGGAACTGGTACAAAGGTGTGTAAGTGAATAGCTTTAACATCTTCATAATGCGATCAAAAGGATAAGCCAAACAATCATCTTTTGTTTAACACAAAGGCGATGACCCCAACAAAGCTATTAACCCTCTGATAACTGGGGTGTTTGGAGCTGTTGCTGGTGCTGCCAGCGTGTTTGGAAACACTCCTCTGGATGTCGTTAAGACCAGAATGCAGGTTGGTTGAATAACATAGTGTCCTTAGAACCTCATAATTTAGCCCTGAGCAGAGTGACTAACATGTACGTGTGTTATTTAACAGGGTCTTGAAGCTCACAAGTACAAAAGCACATTGGACTGTGCTATGAAGATCATGAAGCATGAGGGACCAAAAGCGTAAGTTCATAAACAGAGTTTAAATAAATTTATAAAGAATGACAATAGAAAGAGTATAGTCCTAGTTAGGAGAGTTTGACAGTAAACTTGGAGTAAACTTCATATCGTTAAAGGATTCCCAGTCTTTACACATCGATAATTCAGCAATAATTGTCTACCACAAGGCGGCAGCTAACTAGTAATCAGAATGCACCTTTTTAAATTAATGGAAAGGTTTGACACTCTGGGAAATATGCTTATTGACTTTCTTGCAGAGAATAAGATGAGAAGATCAATATAAATGCAATTAAGTGTTCTGCAAATGTTATGCTATCCTTTTTCAGCTTCAGCTTGCATACATGTAGTCTCTCTGTCACAGCTATTAAAATATCTTTTTTCAAGAAGAAGAAAAAAAAAACCAACAAGAACAACTCCAGTAGTTAAAAACAAGTCTTGGTTTGTAGGATAAATATGGAGTTATGGCCAGGAAATGCTTAGCTTAGCGTAAAAGAGTGGAAGCAGGGGTAAAGGGCTAGCCTGGCCCTGTCCAAAGGTAAAACATCAGCACCTCTGAAGCTCAAGACAGTTTGTTTTTTAAGGGGTGTTAGTGTAGGACTATTCGACGGACACAGTCACTTCCGAATCAGTCGCTCTCTACCTTAACAGTGTGCAATACAATAGCAGTGCACACCATACTTGGGTGTACTTGTGTTTGTTGCAAATGTACCCAGCCAGGCCAAAGTTTATTGTCCCTTAGTGTAAAACTTGTTGAAAAGATGTCATTTCTAGAGGTAACACTGCTGTGGAGTACGTCATGGTACCATCCCGGGGCCCCTTATGTTGTCCCTCCACTTGGTCAGATAATTCACGAACATGTTTTTTCAACACCCGTTCTCAGGCCTGAAATACATGGGTTTTGTGAAAAACACTTCAGCCACCTGCCACCATTTTTGATTCTTAGATAATAAAAATAAAGGTTTTATTACCTCTGCCAAGGAGGTCATTTTCTGTTCGGTTTGTCCGTATGTTTTAGTTTTTCAGCAGGATTACAGAAAACAATACTTTATACCCGATTTTCATGACATTTGTTGGAAGGGTGAGCATATTGAAATGTTGCTCTCAGGAGAACTCTGGATTTCCAGGGTAGTGTTTGGCATGGCAAGGCGACCACGTTTTTGTGATAATGCATTTCTGTATAACCTTTGTAAGTGTTTTAAACCTTTTAGGTGCTTCATGTAGTGCCCTGAAGTATTCACCATGTCCCTTTTGTCCTCTTCAGGTTCTACAAAGGTACTGTGCCCCGGCTGGGTCGGGTGTGCATGGACGTGGCCATAGTCTTCATTATCTACGAGGAAGTGGTGAAGGTCCTGAACATTGTTTGGAAGACGGACTGAAATGGACCCGTCCCGGTGTTACGCAACAAGCGGGAGCATTAGGACAGACCATTCACATTATTAACCAGGCCAAGTCCTTAAACCGTGTTTCTAGGTTCTAATATCTACCTCTTAGTGATTCTCAGAGTGAACGATAGGGATTGGTATGTTCTTATAACACGATTACTACACATGGAAGCATTATCTGCATTGAAAAAAGTTTGAGATTGCATAGACAATGCTTCCACTTCCCTTTTTATCTTAAATTCCAGAATGGGGAAGTTCAATAAGAGCTCAGGGAAGGGAACGGGGCATTTATTTAGATCTACTGTCCGCACCGACAGCTACAGTACTTTTAAGTTTACTTAAATTAATGCTGTAGGTACTTAATCAAAGAGAAACCAATACCCACCCCAACACAATGTGATTTTAGACACTGTAGACACAGAAATGATACTTGAATTGAGAGATTATATCCAGAGATCAAAACATTTGAAAGTCCTCTTTATATGCAAGTCGTTTCAACAGCGATATTTCATTCAGTACCTGATGAAATATTTATATCCCAATGCCACATGCTGCAGAGGCAACAGGTACATTAAGAACTGAATGCCTTAAATCACAATTGTCACAGTAATCAAGATTGTAGGATCCATAAAGAGATGCAGTTTACCGGTATGTTTTAAGTATGTTGCATCTGTACAGAACTTTCAGAAATGCACTAAACAGTAGTTAAGGTGAAAAGAAGGTTCACTTTTAAGTTGTAGACAGGTTTTAAATCCATTAACATACTAGACTAATACTATAAAAAGTGCCTAGGTATTCATGTTGAGATCTTGTTGAGATAAAGAATGATTGAATGTTGTATGTACTTTAGTCACCATGGATTTTATCAATAATTTACTCAGTTGTGGTGGTGCCAGATGTTTAATTCCAGGCAGTTTCTGAGACGTTCATATCTTTTAAACTTACCGTAACTGTTGATGAATGTTTGCTTTTACATTTAAATTTGAGAAGTGCCATTCCTAGTGCCTTCCATCTCATTCCAGGGAGGGTGAGTGCTTTAGGATGTCTTTTATTGCAGATTCTTTTATTTTTAACTACATTAATTGCCTTTTACTTTTTACACACATACTGATGACCCAATGTGCCAACTGCTGCTTAATGAAAAAGAAATATATAAATATATATATATATATAAAGCCATGGTATAGATTGGAGTTTGAGTTTGGAGTATGGCATGTTTACATGCAATGCAATTAAGTGTTTTTCCAAATGTTATGCTTTTTCAGCTTCAGCTTGCATACATGTAGTCTCTCTGTCACAGCTATTTAAATAGCTGTTTTCAAGAAGAAAAAAACAAACATGAACAACTCCAGTAGTTAAAACCAAGTCTTGTGCCTTTTAGTCTAATTAATTCTAACATGGATGCTCACAAATAAACATTGGATCCGATTGTTCATTTTGTCGTGTTCATTTCAACTGTCATACTGGTCTCATTCATTTACTTTAAGGATTACAGTATTTGTTCTTAGCAGAAGAAGTACTCTGAGTAGTAATACCCCAGTGTAAATACTCAGCTACATGTAAAATTACAGAGTATCCGCACTAAAATATACTTAAAGTACCAAAAGTAAAAAAGTAGTCCTTATGCTGAATGGCCTGTTTTAGAACCATAGATATTAGCATATGCATTGATGTGTTAATATCACATTAATGTACACTGTCAAGACGCTTAACTGATATGCAAAGTAAAGTTACAAAGACATGTATAAGTGTAAAGTAACATCAAATGGAAAGACCCTAGTAAAGTACAAGTACCTTGAAATTGTGCATAAAGCTGTGATCTTGAATATTTTTATTTAAATAAATGTTAAGTCACTATTACTGAAGGAGGCAACAATTGCAATACTTTCTGTGAAAGTATTGCAATATTTATTTATTTGTAGTATTTGAACTGTGTCTAGTGTGACATATCCTAGAAAAGAAATCATGTAGTACAGTTTTCTCCATTATATTTATATACACACACACATACACATTGAACTATGCACACAATTCATAAAAACTTGAAGCTCATGCATAACTATCAATTTCTGCTTGGTTGGTCATGGTATGTGTCCATAGACTCTCTATATGTTGTGCTTAAAAAGAAAATAGTCACTTGGTGCCTCAAGAGAAAAAGAAAAAATGTATCAAGAACAAGACTCCAGACATTAGAAATAACATGAGATTAATTCTGTTTCTATGCCCCAAATTCTCTGCGTAAGTACATTGTTTTCCCCCAAATATGGATTTTAAATCCTCCAGGATTTAAAGCTAATTGATTCTCACTTTAAGTAAATATACTGTAACAGTCACATTCCTCCACTGGTTCTTAACGCGTTTGCCGTGACCTTGCTTTGCGCTTTTTAGCCACCTTGCGCTTGCCGTAGTTGTCAGTGCGGACTTCCTCCTCAGGACGAATGAAAGAAGATGTTTGTTTTTGTTTGACTGCACTAGGGCATCTTTAAACATGTCTCTGAATGGAGGGGGAAGCAGAGGATTTTACTTCAACACCGTGTTGTCTTTGGCCCGGTCGTTGGCAGCTCACCGGCAGGCGCCGATAGAAAAGGTAACGCGGTAACGCGACGTTACGCAGCGAGAGCTAACCACAGAAACAAGCTAACACCTGTCAAAAGAGTCCTTGACACGAAAGGCCCGTCCCTAACTTCGCTTCTCCACCGGTGGGATTTGCGTTATGTATTTAAAAACACAGAAAACACGTTATTCCGGTTGCTAATGTGTGAATTACGTTGTCATTTTAAGAGGTAATGGCGACACGGTAACGTTAGCTAACGTTTGTAACTGACTCCAAAGGTGGCTGTCGTTAGCTTTTTTTTTTTTTTGAATCTGTGGCTAATCTCTTTAAAGAAAAAAGGGAAGAGCAGCTCATATTTCCCCAAATGTGAACGATGTTAACCCTCCTGTTGTCCTCGGGTCAAATTTGACCCCTTTAAAAAATGTCTAAATCTGAAATATGGGTTTTCTTTTTAACCAGATTACCCCATCGAAATGGATTGGATTCCATACAACGCTCTTTGCAAATACAATTGATCACTTTCATTCCCCTGATCTTAACTAATAGTCAACATAATTCATAATTTCTGCTTTTTAACTCACATATTAGGTATCATTCTATATAAATGACCATTGAACCAAGACCATGAATTCCAAAAAGTAGAGGGAAATTAGTGGTAGTAAGGTGGTGTTGGTGAAAACTACAATAAAATGTCTGAAAAAAAGGACGTATGACAATTTGTTTTGTCCGTTTTTGACCCGGGAGGACAACACGAGGCTTAACGTTACCTTTGGAATTAATGATTTAATAATTAATCTTAGTTTGGCTGTTGTTCATACCGGTTGTACAAGAAACTTAATCCGTCAATGGCAACTGTGTGATTAATCCATAATGAAAATAATCGTTAGTTGCAGCCATAATGTCTGATTGAAAGTCCACAAACCTGCAGCATGCTGTCTGTCTTTGAGTCCAGTGTCCAATATTCCTCATGCAAGAACCAGTTTATTTAGTTAACATGCCTTGCCTATTTACAGTAACTTGCATCAGTTTACACACCCACGCTGACGTTGATTAAAAAGATGAATACAAAATACTCTTTTGGAAATGCCTTAATTAAAAGAAATATGGAAAATCCAACCTTTCAAAGACACTAATTTTCTTTGTGAATGAATAATGCAAATAAATAAATGTTCTTCCTTAAAATACGGGGGGGCATAACATAAGTATACACCCCCCCCATGTTAAAATCCCATAGAGGCAGGCACATTATTATTATTAAAGGCCAGTTATTACATGGATCAGGATACTATGCATCCTGATAAAGTTCCCTTGGTCTTTGTAATTAAAATAGCCCCCCCCTCCCCCCCACATCATCACATACCCTTCACCATACATAGAGATAGGCATGGGGTTCCATAAGATCATCTCTCAATGCAAATCAAACCAGCTATCAGGCTAACTAACCACGTGCACATTAGCCTGGATGTGTAAACCTATGCAAGCCACTGTATGTGTGGTGGATCAATGTGTCTACAATTAACTAATTGCTGCATTTTCGAATGACATAGTGAGGTTGTTGGTGTCCCACAGGGACAATCAATATTAAATGAGAACAGTTCCAACCAGGCAAAACAAGCAGTTGCCGCTGGGTCCAAAAGCCCCAGCTTCACTGTGTCGGTTGCTTTTTGCAAATTTTATAATTTATCTCAACTGGACTGGGAATTTCCCCCCTAATGTACAGCATCGACTGGCTCCCGGCCCTGTGTCAAAATCTTGTTTATATCGTGGTGTCGTGGAGCATTTTTTTTTGTTAAATTACCACAAACTGGTTGACATACAGAAAACCAGAGACCAGCTATTATTCAAATCTAGAAGTATTAAAAATAAAGCTGTCATCTCCAGTGTACTGTGTGCACTGTCCTGACATGTACTGTACAAGGAGCAGGTTAATCTACCAGGGCATGACAGGCGGTCTAATGGATCACGAAAGGGCGGCAGCCAACTTTAAGTCCCATTAAAAGATTACAGCCGAGGCTAATGATTCATCTTGCAATGAGCTGGGTATTGTTAAAAAAAAAAGTTAGATTCCAGTACCGATACTCGGGCTTTAATACCGGTTCCTGAGCGACATTTCTTTCCATACCAATTCAATAAAATCCATTGTAACAAAAAGATTACACATTACAGTACACATCCCATGTTTCTTGACCTAAACAGGAAGTATATCTTATGATGAAAGAGCTGTGGTAGCAATAGTGCAGTTTGTGTGTTTATTCTCTGTGTTATAGGCAAGTGCAACATGTTTTACTGGTTGGACAGTGTAAAATATATAGAGAACAGGACATGTTTTACTGGTTGGACAGTGTAAAATATATAGAGAACAGGACATGTTTTACTGGTTGGAAAGTGTAAAATATATAGAGAACAGGACATGTTTTACTGGTTGGACAGTGTAAAATATATAGAGAACAGGACATGTTTTACTGGTTGGACAGTATAAGATATATAGAGAACAGGACATGTTTTACTGGTTGGACAGTATAAGATATATAGAGAACAGGACATGTTTTACTGGTTGGACAGTATAAGATATATAGGATATGGTATCCTATGGTGTACTTGGATTTAAAGTGGGAATGAGGTAACTGCAAAAGGTCATGTTAATGGGAGTAAAAGAACAGCCTGTTGTACTCAAGAGAACACAGTTTCCTTTTGGTTTTACTCCTAATATTTTCATTAGATTGTTTGTTTTGTGTCTCATAAGCACTTTTTTCCCCTGGATCAATAAGAGGTTTAAGTGTTGTCTTAGCACCGCTGGTTGAGTTTTGGCATACGACTTAAATACCTTTTTTTCACATTGTGTCGGGCACTGAAAAACATGACAGAGTTGACATGATCTTTAGCTTTTGAAATCCAATGTTAGATTTCCTCAAATTTCCCTTCGTGGCCGCTCTTATCCTTCACCATTATCCGTTCAAAATATTCTCAGTGTTGAGTATTAAAACGAAGGAACTAGTGATCTCGCTCTCTGTTAGAGCTGTGCGATTACCGTAATTCCTCCAATTAAATCCTGGGCCTTTTTATTTACCTGAACAGAACGAGGTACCCGGCTTTTATTAGAGGCAGGCCTTTATTTCTAATTCCATCTCTTTGATAAGTATAATTGTTTTCAATAAACCGTTTTAAATGAAAAGCCATAGCGTTCCAGTGAACAGAAATCATTCATTTTTTTTAAGAAATATTTGCAAAATATCACCATACAACCACAGCCAGAAGGGCATAAGATGTAGCTACGCCATCTATTGGCACCTGTAAGTTAATACAAACTACCAGGACTATAATAGGACAATAATAGGACAACTATTACCTCTAATACAATTATGAACCTGAAAATGAGCATAATATCGGCTCTTTAAAGATTTTAATTTTCACTGTAAATGCATATGGTTACAAATATCGGTTATCTGTTTCACTGACTATTAATTGATTGATTGATACTTTTATTAACGTGTCATGCAATTATGTGGCCCATCCCACATGACACCAATACAACAGTGATTAATATAACCGGTCCAATGTCCACACACAACATGCTCCACTTTGCACAAAACAAAAAATAAATATCTAATAATCTAATCTAATAATTGGTATTGGTATCGGTCTTAAAAAAAACTGTATTGGTTGATACCTAAGCCAAATAATATATGCTTACAGTTCATCTTAATTGAATTAGCGGTAGCTCTGACCCATGTGTGTGTGTGTGTGTGTGTGTGTGTGTGTGTGTGTTGTCCTCCCACAGGTCCAGAAGCTGCAATGCATGTGTCCCGTGGACTTCAGAGGCGTCTTCCAGCTGGATGAGAGGAGGAGAGATGCTGTCATTGCACTCGGCATCTTTCTGGTTGAGTCAAACCTGCAGGTAAAGCTTACTTCTCCACTTCATGATACATTTGTGGAGCTAACGGCAAATTTACAGGATGCTGATGTAACCGTGGTAACTCTATATATATACACCAAATAACATGCTGTGGATTGCTTCTGTTGCAGCATAAAGATACGATTGTCCCCTACCTGCTTGGGTTGCTCAAAGGGCTTCCTAAAGTTCAGTGGATTGAAGAAAGCTCCGAACGCAAAGGAAGGGGTAAATACACACCTGGAAATTAGAAACAATATTAACTAGATCCTAAAATTGTCACTGTAGTTGTCTGTTATTCAATGTGCATTAAGTATGGATGGCTGAAAACAATTTAGGGCGCTGTTTTTTATATTCCCTGTACTAACACATACACACACATATGTCCACACATGCTCATTTTATCTATATTTTTGTGATTTATTTTATGCCATTGTTGTGTCCATGCTGCCTTGTGTTAAATTTGTCGATTTCAGGACTTTTGTAATTGCTCGTAATACTATTTTTCCTTAGGTGAGATTCCTTCTTTAGGACCCTAGGGTTTTTCTAATCTCACCTGCGCAATCTTTCTTTTCTTTTTATCGTTTCTGATTTCTTGATTTTTATTGTGCAAATTAAAAAAAATCTAATGTCTCCTAATGTCTACTGTCCTGCAGAGGTCCTTCCTGTCGCAGAAAACTTTACCTTTGGTCTTGTAACGCTACTCTCAGACGTTGCCCAACGTGATGAGACCTTCAGAGGGCAGGTGAGTCTGTTGCTGATATTGTTTCATCATCATTCATCATGCTGGCTGTGAAGTGACTCCTTCCTGACAATATTCCACTGTGAGAGATCGGGGGAAATCTCCCTCCAAATCTGTGCAAACAGGAAACTTGAAAATTAATTTAAAAAAACATGACATGACATGGTGCTCTTTAAAGGCTTTTATATAGACCTTAGTGGTCCCTAATACTGTATCTGAAGTCTCTTTTATCTAGACCGTAGTTGTCCCTAATACTGTATCTGAAGTCTCTTTTATATAGACCTTAGTGGTCCTAATAACTGTATCTGAAGTCTCTTTTTTATAGACCTTAGTGGTCCCTAATACTGTCTCTGAAGTCTCTTTATATAGACCTTAGGTCCACTAATCTGATCTGAAGTCTCTTTATATAGACCTTTGTGGTCCCTAATACTGTATACTGAAGTTCTTTTATATAGACCTTAGTGGTCCCTAATACTGTATCGAAGTCTCTTTTTATATAGACCTTAGTGGTCCCTAATACTGTATCGAAGTCTCTTTTATATAGACCTTAGTGGTCCCTAATACTGTATCTGAAGTCTCTTTTATATAGACCTTAGTGGTCCCTAATACTGTATCTGAAGTCTCTTTTATATAGACCTTAGTGGCCCCTAATACTGTATCTGAAGTCTCTTTTATATAGACCTTAGTGGCCTAATACTGTATCTGAAGTCTCTTTATATAGACCTTAGTGGTCCCTAATACTGTGAAGTCCTTTATATAGACCTTAGTGGTCCCTAATAATGGTATCGAAGTCTCTTTTATATAGACCTTAGTGGTCCCTAATACTGTACTCTGAGTCTCTTTTATAAGACCTTAGTGGTCCCTAATACTGATATGAAGTCTCTTTTATACTAGACCTAGTGGTCCCATAATACTGTATCTGAAGTCTCTTTATATAGACCTTAGTGGTCCCTAATACTGTATCGAAGTCCTTTAATAGACTTAGTGGTCCTAATACTGTATCTGAAGCTCTTTTATAGACCTGTGGCCCTAATAGTATTGAAGTCTCTTTTATATAGATTAGTGGTCCCTAATACTGTATCGAAGTCTCTTTTATATAGACCTTAGTGGTCCCTAATACTGTATCTGAAGTCTCTTTTATAAGACCTATTGGGTCCCTAATACTGTATCTGAAGTCTCTTTTATATAGACCTAGGTCCCTAAACTGTATCTGAAGTCTTTTTATAGCCTTAGTGGTCCCTAATACTTATTCGAAGTTCTTTTATATAGACCTTAGTGGTCCCTAATACTGATCTGAAGTCTTTTATATAGACCTTAGTGGTCCTAATACGTATCTGAAGTATCTTTTTATAGACCTTAGTGGTCCCTAATACTGTATCTGAAGTCCTTTTATATAGACACTTAGTGGTCCCTAATACTGGATCGAAGTCTTTATATAGAACTTAGGGTCTAATACTGTCTGAAGTCCTTTTATATAGACCTTAGTGGTCCCTAATACTGTATCTGAAGTCTCTTATATAGAACTTAGTGGTCCCCAATACGGTATCTGAAGTCTCTTTTATATAGCCTTAGTGGTCCCTTACTGTATTGAGTCTCTTTTATATAGACCTAGTGGTCCCTAATCTATATATGAAGTCTCTTTAATAGACCTAGTGGTCCCTATAAGTATCTGAAGTCTCTTTTATATAGACCTTAGTGGTCCCTAATACTGTATCTGAAGTCTCTTTTATATAGACCTTAGTGGTCCCTAATACGTATCTGAAGTCTCTTTTATATAGACCTTAGTGGTCCCTAATACTGGATCTGAAGTCTCTTTTATATAGACCTTAGTGGTCCTATACTGTATTGAGTCTCTTTTATATAGACTTAGTGGTCCTAATACTGATAGAAGTCTCTTTTATTAGACCTTAGTGGTGTCCCCTAATACTGGATCTGAAGTCTCTTTTATATGACCTTATGGGTCCCTAATACTGATATGAAGTCTCTTTTACATAGACCTTAGTGGTCCCTAATACTGTTCTGAAGTCTCTTAATAGAACCTTAGTGGTCCAATACTGTACTGTAAGTTCTTTACATAGAACTTAGTGGTCCCCTAATACTGTACTGCAGTCTTTTTTTATTAGACCTTAGTGGTCCCTAATACTGGATCTGAAGTCTCTTTTATATTGCTTGTTTGAATGCAAGGGTGTCTCTCTTTTATGAGTGGGCCAAATTCACTGGGCGAGCAAAGCAGAGAAAGGGGAGGTAACCTTGTCCCTTATGACATCATTAGGAGCAAGTTTCCAGATCAGCCCATCTGACCTTTTTATTTTCTCAAAGGCAGAGCAGGACACAAAGGGCACGATTTACACCTATCACCATTTCTAGCCACTAGGGGACCATAGGCAGGCTGGGGGAACTCATATTAATGTTAACAAATCTCATAAAGTTAAATTCTTTTTATGACATGGGACCTTTAAGCTTAAGCTAATAAGATACTTTGACAGTTTGATACAAGCCTGGCCTTTATTAGATTACTGACAATGGAGAGAGAGAGAGAGAGAGAGAGAGAGAGAGAGAGAGAGAGAGAGAGAGAGAGAGAGAGAGAGAGAGAGAGAGAGAGAGAGAGAGAGAGAGAGAGAGAGAGAGATTTTTTTATTATATGTACCCTTTTAGAACTAAATTCTGCTACAACTCAGCAAAGTTACGCTGTCTGTGGAAACATAACGGCTGTATTTTCCATAGCTGTTGATGTCAACAGGGTTTTGTTGTCCAGCACATATGTTTTTTTCTTTCTTTTTTTGTGATCATATTGTTTTATATTTTTTTATATTCAGAAAACATAACATTCACGAACAGTTGCAAACAACACACTGGGGGACATAGGACACGTCCCAGGGCCACAAAAACACAGAGACGAAAAACGGGAGGGAGGGAGACAACACAACACATGCAAAAACAGACACACACAAACACATGTATCATTATTCTCATTTTCATTGACTGATATTAAATCTTATATCATTTAAAAAATGTAAATGATTATAGTGTGATTTTTGCAAGGCTCTGTACCAAACAAAGATGCTTTCTGTAGTCTGTAGGTTAGGATTTGTAGGCTATTTATATTATTTTGTCGTTAACAAATATTGCGCCCCTCTGCGATTTGGATATTGCACCACTCCATATTGCCATATTTCTATAAAATTGTGATTATTTGTGCAGCCCTGGCTAGTAGTTTGAAGTATTTGAAGTGAAGATCAGCGTAACCATCTACTAGAGATTAGAAAAGGTTGCTGTTTCTTTTCATACAATAATAAAAATTTGGAGTAAAGGAAACTATACAGTTCTGCTTGTGTGTGTATACGTTGCGAATAGTCATGGAAATTGTATTATGGGTCCTTGAAAAGGAAAAGTCTTAAAGTATTGTCCATGAAAATGTGTGGGAACCCTGTAAATACTTTGTTGTTGATGTGGACGGTTGAGTCGGAGAATGTGACGATGTTACATCTCTGTCAGATCCTGGAGGCGGTCATGGACATCATGCAGGTCCTGCAGGGTATCTGCAAGAATCCAGAGGCTCACGATAAAGGTACCGACATAACATTTCTGTGCAATCTTTTAAAAATCATGCCCACTGTGTAACGGGTTTAGTTGTTCATTATCAAAATCTGTGTTGCCCGTTCACACACTTGTCTTTATTCATAAATATTTACCACCACTGTCAATTCTAAGTATTCCTTTTGACTTGAAATTTGCAGATTTGCATTTGCATGAACCGGGATAGACGCTCCGTATTCATGTGCCATCTTGAAACGTTAGACATTAGCCAATATGGGACATATAGGACATACTGCTATCTATAGGACATATGGAGGACAAAACACATTCAAAATCCAAATTTCAGGAACAGAAGTCTTCTTCTTTGCCTAGAAAATGAAAAAAAAGATTGAAGAAAGCAAGAGACTGGCTTTTTGAAGCATGAAGGCTACCGTAGCTGTAATACGTACTTTGTACTGCGTGGCGTGAGAGAGTTGATTACGATATATGATCTCACGCTAGATGGAAGAAAGTCCCAAACATTGGACAGCTGCACTTTATTTTTTTTTATTTATTGCCTTTAAAATTTAAACTCTGTATTGTGTTTTTAATGTGTATCATATTTGATGTTTTTAGGTAAAGCTCTTTGTGTCTAATCTGTGATAAGCGCTCTATAAATACATTTTACTAACTCACTCACTTAGCTGCTCTGCGTATTAATTTTATATTAATAATTTAAAGTGCTCTAACTTCCGTGATCCTCTTTTCTGTGCAGAATACCTGTGCAGGTACACTGTGCCCACCCTGCTCGGTGTTGCTCGAGCTTTTGGCCGATACAGCAACACAGACGAGCCGCTGCTGTCCAAGCTGTTCCCCCGACCGGTCACTCCCGTGCCGCCTACGAGCGATGACAGCGACGCGACGCACCGGCGGTCCTTCAACGACTTCCGCTCCATCCTGCCGAGCTCTTTGCTCACGGTGTATCAGGAAGACACTCTCAAACGTAAAGGCTCCAGTCAACAGGTACGGGTTATTTGGGAAAAGCAGAGAAACAAACCTGAACCTAACCTGTAAAAACCTTCAAGTCTTCACATGCACCTTTTAATGTGATTTCAGGCCAGTCCAGAGAGAGAATGTTTGACCCCCATCTCACCTGCCGACGCCTCTGCGCAGTACTTTGAAGGTAATTCCCCGGAGCTGAAGCGAGGGTTCAACTATAGGGATTGCCCGATGGCCCGGGGCAAGTAAAAACGCCGAGTCGGGCAAGTAGATATAACAACCTGCTTACCTGTTTGGGCATCATCGCATCATTAATGAAATCATTGTTCTCTTGCCCCCGTCGGAGAATGCTTGTTGAATTATTTGAATGTGCTGTTGGCCAATCAAGAAGTGAGTTGGTGCTTGTCTCGTTTGACGTTATTTTTAAAAGAAAATTATTTTTTTCCGACGTTTCTTTTTTTATTATACCATTTGCTGCTTTTTTGATGCCTTTTTTCTGCGTTCTTTTTGACAATTTTGATGGTTTTTGTTTAGTTGTTAATGCTTTTTTTTTCAACTTGGACCCTTTTTTTGTGTGATAAACTCACAGGTGCTGCTAATGCAGCTAATGGGTATTGTTGCTTCCGGGCCCGTTCCCGGCCCCGGCAATTCACGAAAAAACAAAACAAAACAAAAAACACTTTGTAGCGGCTGAGACCTGTCCTACCACTTGGGGGAGACAGCACGAGCACATATGAACAAAATAAACATGCTAAATAAAAGCAGATTTTAAATTACATTGTAATAATTTAAGGGCCCGGCACTTAAATTCAACTAAAATGTAACAGTGAACAATCAGTGTTCGACCTACAGTCTGTTGAGATGCCTCTTTTTTTGTGTCCATGTTTTTTTGCCAGAAAAAAACAGTTAGTGTTGGGGCCTATAACAGTTGACCGGACAAGTGGAAAACAAATCTTGAGGTTGAACCCCACTCTCTAAAGGAACATGCTTTTCATACTTCTGACTGCTGTCCCTCTTCAGGCTCATACCTCCCTGATGGCAGCGCAGTGGACCCCGAGTACTACTTCTCCACCATCAGCTCCAGCTTCTCCGTCTCCCCTCTTTTCACCGGAAGCAGCTCTGGAGAGTTTCACGTCCCTCTGGATATGCTCAGACAGCTCCTTCAAATGGTTAGCAGCCACAGCGGCAGAATAGACACATTTGATATAAAGAGAATTGGATGCAAGATGGAAATTTGATTTAAAAAAATTGGAAATTCATTCACTTGTTTCTCTCAAATAGGTTGAACTATTTGTCTCTGAGTCGTTTCTGAAATCACTGGATGACTCCTTGGCAGAGCTTTTAGAGGTATGAATCTTATGTCACAACAGATGTTTGTCTTTTTTTGACACAACTGTTTACTGATACTTTTCTGCTACTTTCTTGCAGTTGAGTCCTGGTCTTCGTCTCTACTACAAAACCTTCAGTGATTCTCTGTATGTGGCCATATTTAAAATGCTAAGAGACACCCTGTACAATTTAAAAGGTAAAGAATCCCAGTTTCCCCCTCTGTCTTCACATGATTCCAAAATTAGGCCACAAATGTGTCTTCTAAAACAGTGTTTCTCAAATGGGGGTACTTAGGGGTGCTTTGGAGCACTGCAGGGGGTACGGTACATATGTTAATGTATCAGTCATTCATAATTCCCTGAAAAATTATATTATAATAGTTAATTAATTAAGTAGTGGATTTTAAACATTTGAAGTATTATTTAACAAAAAAAATCAGTCACAAAGTTGTTGTTTAGTCAATCAGACAGGGGTGGTGCAGCGCTGTAATGTACCCCTTTATACAAGTTACTCCCCCCCCCCCCAAAAGAAAAATGCTTAGCACTGGTCTGGGGGGCCTCGGCTCAGAGAATATTTCACGCGGTACATTATTGAAAGAAGTTTGAAAACCACTGTTCTGAGAAAAAACGACAACAAATATTAACGATGTGTTTTTCTGTGTTCCTCAGACCTTCAGACGGACTTTGTGAAGGAGGTTCATGACTTTGTGCTGGAGCAGTTCAGCAGCAGCCAGTCGGAGCTGCAGAGGATCCTGCACGATGTCGAGTACCTCCACAGTGAACTGAGCCCGCTCAAACTGCGCTGTCAGGCCAACGCCGCCTGCGTGGACCTCATGGTGTGGGCGGTTACTGAAGAGCAGGGTGAGAAATCAGTTAGTTCAGACAGGAAGTCATCTGCCTCAAGAAGGCATCTCTGTAAAGGTTTCCTCTGTTCATTGTTGTCACCAGGAGCTGAGAACCTTTGCACCAAACTATCGGAGAAGCTGCAGTCCAAGACGTCCAGTAAAGTCATCATCGCTCACATGCCGCTCCTCATTTGCTGCTTACAGGTAACTGCTTGTTTGTTTTTATTAAACAAAAAAAGCAAAAATAAGATTGAATAATCCTCTGTTAACCTTTTATAATCTTTGCCCAAAACATGTCATTACACCTATATTCATATCCATAGATATTCATTGAAAAAATACACAATACATAAACAGTTTAGATATCCATCATCTTTGTCTGCCTATCCGGTGTTGGGTCTCGGGGGCAGCAGCTCCAGCAGGGAACCCCAAACTTCCCTTCCCCGAGCCACATCAACCAGCTCCGACTGGGGGATCCCGAGGCGTTCCCAGGCCAGGTTGGAGATATAATCTCTCCACCTAGTCCTGGGTCTTCCCCGAGGCCTCCTCCCAGCAATACATAAACATTTTAGATAGGAATAAGCTAATACTTGGCATTTTTGCGGCAGCGCCGTAACCTTTTGTGTAATGGGTAGATTTGGTTGCTAGTGAACATTTTCGAGTTCAGATTTGAGTCGCGCATGCGTCACTTTGCAACAATTGGCCTACAAGATGCTAACAAGACATTTCTATAATGTCAATACAGTAAAAAGAGACCAAGCTGTAAAGCAATGAGGAAAACAGGAAAAAAACATGCCTATAATAGAAGTCAACACAATATAACTTCACCTAAATATAAATACATTAAAAATATTTGATCACCAAAAAACACAACATAACTTAACCCAAAAACAACAACACTAAGACAAGATAGGAACTCAACAAACTGACCTCCTTCAATGAGACAATAGCAATATATATATATATTTACACATATATATATATACCAGAACGGACCTCACCACGAGCATGGTAACAAAGACAGAAAATAATGACTAATATAACAGAAAACCTTACAATGTAGAAAAGAGTGCACTCCATTTAAAAGCTAAAGGACATAAACGTGGATTATGAATTAACCAAACAGTGTAATAGGTTTTTGTTTGGGGTGTTGCTGATTGCAATAAATAAGTGTGTGTACTAAACAGCATGGGGTGAAATTGTGTACCATATTACCATTGCTGGCTGCTTGTGTTTGTTTTACAGTTGAGTTCAAAATCACTTACTGCTCCCTTAATTTATTGGTGTATAAACCTTGACTTAGTAAACACTTAAGTTTGAACTTTCAACCAGCCGCTGCAACCTGCTCCAGCGGTTTTTGTTTTTGAAAAGCCTGGATGGGAGGGCAGCCATAGTTGTTAACTCATATATATATATATATATATATATATATATATACACACATACACACAAACACACACACACACACATGTGTCTGTGTCCACAGGGCTTGGGTCGTCTGTGTGAGCGCTTCCCTGTAGTGGCCCACTCTGTCACCACGTCACTGAGAGACTTCTTGGTGGTGCCCTCACCTGTTCTGGTGAAGCTGTACAAATACCACAGCCAGTACACTCCAGGTAACTGAGTGCTACATCAGTCAATAGCAGGAGTTTTTCCAGTTCGTTTTTTTTTTTAACAAATCCTTGTTTGTTTTCCAGCCGGTGGTGAAATAAAGATCCATGTAACCAACGAACATTCCCAGTCCACACTCAGTACCCAGAGCAAGAAGAGCCAGCCCTCCATGTACGAACAGCTGCGGGACATCTCCATCGATAACATCTGCAGGTGAATTCGCCCACATACACAAACTTATACAACGTAAGCACACAATGGGTGCGTATGTATAATAATAGCTGGATACAAGGTTTGAGGAGGAGCCCTGTTCATTCCTATTAGAGTTGCTCAGGGTGCTTTAATAATAATAATAATAATAAATAACAAAATTAAGACAAATAAGTTCAACTTCTGGGTATAAAATGATATGGATGATCGCCGCTGCTTCCGTATTCTGCTGATTAGAGACCGCCAACGATTGCTTCTGGTTTAGCGCTACGGTAATTTAAATGATGATTAAATGATTTAATTGTGCGGCGCTTCTAGTTTTTTCAAACGTTATTGGACCAAATGGATCAAATTTTGATGAAGTCATTTTGCGGGTGTTGTGAAGCTTGAAAAAAAAATCCATGCACTGATTTACAGACGGGAAAAAGTATTTTTGGGCCCTTTGGCATCACGTGACGGACACAGAAGTTGGAATCCCACAGTTTGGCTGCTATGTCAAATGTGCTTCAAAGGCCGGCACACTTCTTAGGGACCTGATGCACACACACTGGTACGAACACAGCCTTTACTCTCCAATCTGTCCCTCTGTCCTCAGGTGCCTGAAAGCCGGACTGACTATGGATAATGTCATTGTAGAAGCTTTTCTCGCCAGTCTGTCTAACCGTCTCTACATCTACCAGGAAAACGATAAGTGAGCATCATGTTATACTACAGATGAGAATGAGAAGTCTTAATTTGAGAGTGTATTTACAGATGCTCCCGTCTCCTCCCCAGGGATGCTCACTTGATCCCAGACCACACCATCAGGGCTTTGGGTCACATCGCTGTGGCTTTACGGGACACCCCCAGAGTAATGGAGCCCATCCTCCAGATCTTACAGCAGAAGTTCTGTCAGCCCCCCTCCCAGCTGGACGTCCTCATCATAGACCAGCTTGGCTGCATGGTCATCACAGGCAATGTAAATATATGTACATACAGTATCTCTATTGTAGAGCTGCAAAGATTAATTGATTAGTTGTCAACTATTTAGAATAATTATATTTTGATAATCGATTAATCTTGAGTCATTTTTGTATATTTTAAAACTTCTCTGATTCCAGCTTGTTAAATATGAATATTTTCTAGTTTCTTCTCTCCTCTGTGACAGTAAACTGAATATCTTTGAGTTGTGGACAAACCGAGACATTTGAGGACATAAACTTGTACTTTGGGAAACATTTTATTGACAAAACGACTAAGCGATGAGATGAAACTAATCAACTGATTTAATCTATAAACTAAAAAAGAATTGTTAGTTGCAGCCCTACTCTATTATTTATGCATATACACAACTCATTTCAAAGCGGTGTGACTTTTCGAAATGTCTTTTTTCTTTTTTCTTTTTACTCAGCAATACATCTACCAGGAAGTTTGGAATTTGTTCCAGCAGATCAGTGTCAAAGCCAGCTCCATGGTCTACTCTACCAAAGACTACAAGGACCATGGATACAGGTGAGCACCATCTCCGAGACCTGCAGGACCGCAGACGATCTCGCCGACATTACTGTCTTTAAAAGGCTGCAGCGCGCTGGGAATTAAAACTAGAGTGACAATATGGGCAGCATATGAAACTAGACAATCATGGCATGCTAGATTGTTTAGAAGAGGGCTAAATAACGCTCCAAAGTTATGCTAAATCTCTGCTTAGGAAAAATTGGCATGACTATTTTCAAAGGGGTCCTGTGAGCTCTCACCTCAAGATATCTATATTACAATGGGTTCTATCCCATACAGTATAAATTTGTTAATTTCACCCATTCCAAAAAAGTTGTATTTGAATATTTCGGGATACTGGGGTGCCTTAACAGTCTTGGAATTACAAGAATTGGATATAAGTCAAATTCTGAGACTCAAAAAAATCCTATAAATTGCTGCAATTACTTATAAAACATAATTGAGCATGAGATTAGCCATCATTTACTTCCACCATAATGTTTTAAGCCCAAAAAAAATCAAATTTCGAATAATGCCTCACCGGAACACAATGTTCACATATTTTTGACTTGAAACACCATGCTGAGTTGCATCTCAAATTAATTAAGTTTCCATTTCAGATGCCGTTTACCACTTTTATGTGTCCTGTTCTGTTGGTGGCCTGCTATCTCCGCCTAAAAAAGACAAAAATGGGATTATGGTTACTGTCCTTTGGAGTTGATGAGTACATATGAAAGTGATGCCGAGGGGGAGAATATGCCATTTCATTGCTCTGTATTATTCAGCTTGTCATGAGAGTCTAGTAAATGAATGTCCCTCTCCTGTATGCAGACACTGCTCCTTGGCTGTGATCAACGCTCTGGGGAACATAGCAGCGAACATGCAGGCTGAGCAGATGGTCGACGAGCTGCTGGTCAACCTGCTGGAGCTTTTTGTTCAGCTGGGCTTAGAGGGGAAGAGAGCCAGTGAGAGGGCATCAGACAAAGGCCCGGCTCTGAAGGTATTGCACACACACGCACACGCACACGCTCTGAAGGTATTGCACACACACACACACACACACACACACACACACACACACACACACACACACACACACACACACACACACACACACACACACTCACAGTCACATGCACATGCACCATGCACATGCACATCACAACAACACACAAACAGCAGCAATGAAAACACAGTGTTGGCACAGAAGAAAAGCTTATTCTGAAACATTTATTAAAGTGCAATACAGCCAATCAAATGCATGCTAGCATACACGCCAACTAGAAGAATATTTTGTGAGAGTTTGAGTGTGTAAATAATTTCTCAAAGGGGTCTGATGCAAAACTATCGTGGCCAGCCCTGGTGGTTTAGGGGTTTAAAGTGAAGTTAAGACCAAAGATTTGTGACAAAACTGTTTTACGGGGAACATTTCAGCCGACGTGTCATCCCTCTCTCTCTCTCCTCTCTCTCTCTCTCTCCTCTCTCTCTCTCTCTCTCTCTCTCTGTGTATGTATGTGAGCAGAAAGATGAAGGTGGATGACTGTTGATATTAATGTGAATCTACTGTTTACTCGGATGGTGAAAGCCAGAATCAGGAATGATTATAATTATTATAAAGAGAAGAAGGATGTGAATCAGTTCAGTGTGATCTGGGCCTGTGTCTCATCTTTTTTCAGGAGCTGACGTCGGGTTTTTAAGTGTATATGTATTTACGTATCTATTGGCCTGTTGAAAAGAGATTATTTTTGTAAATAACGCGATGGAACATTCAGAGAATAAAGTTCCTTTAAAAATCTCTCTCCCCCCCCCCCTCTATTTTTACACTTTCCTATCTGTGTGTACTGTCCAACAAAATGCATAAAAAAAAAAAAAAAAATCAACTAAAAAGGAAATGCGGGTAGTGAGATATTTGTGATATGGGGCTGAATAAATAAAATTGACTTGACAAGAGTGTGACATAAAGGTTTTTTAAACACAGTCGTTACACGGCTAAAGGCTTGAAAATAAGTGAGAAGTGGACAGATGACGACTTGCTTCATGATCTAATTTTAAGACCAAACTGTTTTAAATCCCTGTGTCTTTTGTATGTCTTTGTAGTCTTGTCACAATGAATTGTTAAAATGGGCTCAATAGCTCATTAGTCTCTCTTCAAGGGCCCGAATGGTGTTGCACTCGATTGTATAACGTGAAAGTGATGGAAGTAGTTGTTTGAAGAACGAAAAAAGAGAGCTTGAGAGAGAAGTTTAAAGCCTGTCCACCTTGTTTTGGGAAGTTACATAAAACTGTCAGATTTGACAAGTACTTCCTTGGAGTCATCCTGACACCCAGATATTCTCTCCGCTTTGGTCTCTTTAGGCATCAAGCAGTGCTGGAAACCTCGGTGTCCTCATTCCAGTGATTGCAGTGGTAAGTGTTCTGGATATTTCCAACATTTTCAGCTTTTATCACATTGTGTTTATTACCGTCTCACTTATTTATTAGCATGTAAAGTATTGTCAAAACCTAGAAGGGCTGCAACTTATGATTATTTTCCTAGTTGATTAAACGGTTGATTATTTTCTCGATTAATGGAGTAGTTGTTTGGACTCTAAAATATCAGAAAATTGTAAAAAAAAAAAAAAAAAATGTATATCAATGTTTCCCAAAAGCCCAAAATGACTTCCTTAAATGTCTCGTTTTGTCCACAACTCGAAGATATTCAGGGTCACAGAGCAGAGAAGAAACCAGGACATATTCACATTTAACAAGCTGGAATCAGAGAAGTCTTTACTTACTCAAGCCAATTTTTTGATCATCAAAAAAGTTGGCGATTAATTTAGTAGTTGTCAACTAATCAATTGATCTTTGAAGCTCTAAAACCTAATACATATATATATATATATATATATATATAATATATATATATATATATATATTATATATATATAATTTCTTTAATAAATAAGGTACATTTTGTCCACGTCTTTATCATCTAAGACTCGATGATGATGCTCTTCAGTAACTTAATAACCACAGAGATTTATTTTCTTTTCTTCTTCTTCCTCTGCCGGTAGCTGACTAAGAGGTTGCCACCGATTAAGGAAGCAAAGCCACGTCTGCAGAAGCTCTTCAGGGACTTTTGGCTCTACTCCGTTGTCATGGGATTTGCTGTTGAGGAGGTCAGGTAACCAGTGGTTTCCACAATACCCCCCCCCCCCCCCGTTATCAACACCCGCCAATATAATAACAATAATACAGAAAAGACAACCCAGTAACTACAGTATTCAAGCCGTTTGACAAGATAGTAACAAATAGAATAAACATATGTAGGTCTGTCCCCTCTTAGTCAATTACTTGACTAATCTGTTGTTTTGGAATTAGTTGACTAAAGTTTCTTTAGTTAATAATTCATTTTATAATTACTCATTTCCAAGAAACTTATGAGCACATTTCTGGTGAACACAAGATATAAAGTGATGCTTTTGCAGGATTAATTGTGTAGAAACTAATGTTTACAGACTACATTTATATTGTATTTTTCTAGTCTAAACTACCTCTCAAAGCGCACAGCTTTGTTGATTAAATCAACTAATCGATTAGTCGACAAAATCATGTGTTAGTCAACTAAGAATATCTTCAGTCGAGGACAGCCCTAAACATATGAATAAATGACAACATCATAAGTCATCGTACACGTCTCTCCTCAGCACATAGCGTTTTAGGAGTCCTCCCCAAAGTTCAGATACTTTCCCCATTTTCTGGCATAGACATCTAATCTGGCAAACCACTTAAATGACATTTTTCAGACGTTACAACCCTAGCCACCTCACAAGCCCACTTCTGGATAGATGGCACCACTTCACTCTTCCATCCTCTTAAAGTCCAATAGAAACAATGCCTTATCTTGAACTGAATGGGGCAAACCCTCACTTGATGTGACATAGTTTTAATATTCCTACAGATTCTCATCATGTTTTGTTGCTGTTGTTGAAATCTGCAGGTCTGTGGCCAGAGGAATGGTACGAGGGAGTTTGTGAGATTGCGACCAAATCGCCGCTGCTCACATTTCCCAGCGGGGAACCTTTACGCTCGGAGCTGCAGTACAATTCTGCACTGAAGAACGACACTGTCACTGCGGTACGGCAGAACACACGTGCGCTCCGCAACTATGCTCACGCATAAAGTACGCATTAGTTCATTACGTTCATTGTTGTATTTCAGGGGGAGCTGAATGATCTGCGTAGCACCATCATCAACCTGCTGGATCCTCCGCCGGAGGTGGCTGCGCTCATCAACAAACTGGACTTTGCCATGTCCACATATCTGCTGTCTGTCTACAGATTGGAATACATGAGGTATGTCTACATTGTGTATATATATATATATATATATATATTAGGGCTGCTCGATTATGGAAAAACAATAATAATCAAGATTATTTGGGTCACTATTAAAATCAAGATTATTTACTCATTGTCTTTTTGAAAGATGTTGCATTTTTGTATTTATTAGGGGTGGGGGGGGGGACAAAATAGTGTCTTGATATTTTCCGTGGCAATACTGTATTGATACACCGACGCCAAGTCTTGATCTTTTATTCTTTTATTTTATCATTTGAATTTGGGGCAAAAATTTCAAGTTGGAAAAAAGGTTATGAATTGGAATATGTTTAAAATCATTGTATCGTGATGATATTGTATCTGGAGGCGTCTGGTGATTCCCAGCCCTAGTAATAAGTTATAAGTTTAAAAAAAGCTGTCAATTGGCGCCCAGTTGGCCCAGTTGGTAAAGCGGGCGCCCATTTCTAGAGGTTTACAACTCAACGCAGCGGACCTAGGTTCGACCTCCGGCCCTTTGCTGCATGTCATCCCCCCCCCCTCCCCCTTTCATTTCTTCAGCTGTCCTGCCAATAAAGGTATAAAACTCCCCAAAAATAGGCTTAAAAAAATAAATAGAAAGATATCAAACAGTTATAAGACCTTTCTAAAAACACCTGGAGAATTTCCCTTCATACTTTTCCAGTTTGAAATTTCTTTTAAAATTTCGGGACCCAAGAAAAAAGAGATTACCTGCAAAAAGTTGTGTAACATAATGTTTTTTCTCAAATTACTCTATTATTGTGGTCATATGGGAAACAAAATTGTAATTGTTGCACAGCTCTAGGATTTCATTTCATTTTCATTTCAAACATCTGCATCAAAATATGCATACAGTTGCTCTCCGGACTTCACCAGCCCCCCCCCCCCCCCTTTTTTTTTTTCTCTGCACTACCACATTTTACATTTTCTTATATTCTTATATTTTTGTGTCAACACTGTGAAGGGATTGCTTCAATCTCATTGCACAGGTACTGTTGACTTGTGTATAATGACAATAAAGGCATTCTATTCTATTCTAAACCTTTATCTTAAACTTGGGGCCCATAGAGGGAGACCCTTATTTTACATGGGGCAGAGTGCACAGCATGCACTTTAAAAAAAAAAAAAGTTTGAACATTTAGGTAAAACAGACACATATATTGTCTTATGTGCTTGACCGTGTTCAGTGGTTATATTTTTATATCTACATTTTTATTCATCTTTATTTGTTAGGATGCTGCGCGCTCTGGACTCTGAGCGCTTTCAGGTCATGTTCCGATACTTTGAAGACAGAGCGATACAGAAGGATAAATCTGGTAAGCAGAAAGAAAGAAAAAAAAAAACCCTGTGCTATTACTTTTTTATTCTATGCTAGGCCTGCATGATAAATCGTTCACCCCAGTTTGAGATTTAATTTTTAAATAACGTTTTTAATGACTTTGATTCTCATTTAAATTTACAAGCCGACTGCATCACAAACGCTACTTTCTTCTGTGAGTTTTGAACATAGACTGTATAAAATAGGTTTTAACGTTCTCCCTCGCGCTACAATGCTCTCCCTTCTCTTCACTGAAGCCTCTGTTTACAGGCTTGTGGCGATGCACATCGTGCCAAATGGCACATTACACTTCATGAGAAACAAATCGTGGCAGAGAATCGTGATATCAATTCTGAGCTAAAAAATCGTGATTCGTGTTTTTCCCCTGAATCGTGCAGGCCTAGTCTAAACATTAATGCCTAATCTATTCTTTCCAGGCATGATGCAGTGTGTGATTGCCGTTAGCGACAAGGTTTTTGAGGTCTTCCTGCACATGATGGCTGACAAAGTAAGGAGGATGTTTTCAATGAAGAAGAACTCGTATCCTGTTTTAGAGTGTGTTTTAGATTCTGACCCTCTGGGGGATTTTTACTACAGGGTCTGAGATGCTTTTTGTAACATGTCGTTCCCCTGACAGTTAATTGCAGAAGGCTTCGTAAATACAACTAGTGTATCTTAATTCAACAATTGTTTGATTAGTTGATTAACAGAAAATGTAACCTACAACTAATTAACTAAACGATTTATCCAGCAAAAAAACTAAATATTCTTCATCTTCTCAAAAGTGACTATTTGTTGTTTTTCTCTGATTTATATCATTGCAAACTAAGTTTCACTGAACTTTGGTCTGTTGGTTGAAACAAGACATTTGATGACATCCCCACATGGGCATTTTCACTTTCACTTTTTCATGGACCCAACGATTACTGTATTTTCCGGACTATAAGTCGCATCAGTCATAAAAATGCATCATGAAGAGGAAAAAAAACATATACACTACCAGTCAAAAGTTAGGGGTCACTTACAAATTTCCATCCCACTCCATTATAGACAGAATACCAGCGTATCTGAGTGGGGGGGGGCTGATCTTTAATGCAACATATACATTGCTCTTTATCAGCAACCATTCATCCAATGGTTCAAAGGCTCATTCTATTCACTAATTTGATATAATTAAAAAAATAAAAACTAGAAAAACCTTGGAGAATCCTTTTGCAATTATGTAAGCACATAATGTAATCTGAAAACTGCCCTGGTTAAAAAAAAAAAACTGATCTCAGCTGATATTCTGTCTATAATGGGGCGCAATGGAAATTTCTAAGTGACCCCAAACGTTTGGCCGGTAGTGAATAAGTCGCACTTATTTAGAAATGTATTTCACAAAATCAGCTTTCTTTGTTTTCTTCGTTGCGGTAAGAGTAACCTCTGCTTTTGGCCTGTCCCTCACAATTTTCTCACTCACTCCAAACGTTCGTTCTGCTGCTCAATTACCGTTTTCGGCTGCATATTTTACCACCTGCTCTTTGTAATCTGCGGGATAGGATTTTCTTTTTTAGGCCATTTTTTGTTTGTGTTCAGTCTTTCTCAGTTGTCTTTAAGTTACTGTTTCAGTTAATTTAATGTTTACTTCTAGGCTCATGTCAGTCAGTATGAATTAACATTTAAAATTAAATTATATATTTTGATATATAAGTCGCACCTTACTAGAAGTCGCAGGACCAGCCAAACTACAAAAAAAAGTGTGACCAGTAGTCCGGAAAATACAGTAATTGAGAAAGTAATCGGCCATAAGTTGCCGACCTAATTTTTACGAGCTGTTATATTTTCAGCCAAAAACCAAAGCCCATGAGGAGGAGCTGGAACGCCACGCTCAGTTCCTCTTGGTCAACTTCAACCACATCCACAAGAGGATCCGCAGAGTGGCTGACAAATATCTGTCTGGCCTGGCTGAAACGTGAGAGTGGACACATAGTACACATGCACATTTACTCATAATACTACACCGACTCTTTCACTAACCCTTGTGTTGTCTTTCATTCAACCATGCACTTGTTGTCCTCCCGGGTCAAAACTAGGGCTGTCCCCAATTGTTTTTATGATTAGTCAATTCATCTAACAATTAATTTGCTTATTATTCTAAAGACTTTTGAACTGAACTTTGGAGAATAAATCCATCCATCCTCATAAGCTTATCTGCTGTCGGGTTGCGGGGGCAGCAGCTCCAGCAGGGGACCCCGATCTTCCCTTTCCCAAGCCACATTAACCAGCTCCGACTGGGGGATCCAGAGGCGTTCCCAGGCCTGGTTGGAGATATAATCCCTCCACCTAGTCCTGGGTCTTCCCCAAGGCCTCCTCCCAGCTGGATGTGCCTGGAACACCTTCCTAGGGAAGTAGAGATGAAGAAGAGATGCGATCTTTTGTCACACGTGCAAAGCATGTTGAATGGAATCATTCGTGTTATTTTTGGGTAGCGGTAGTTAAAAAGAAACCCGTATTTCAAATTTGACCTGAAGACAACACAAGGGTTAATGGTTTAAAATGCGGTAGCGTCAACAGTATTTTCTCCCTCTCTCCTCAGTTTCCCCCACTTGTTATGGAGCGGCCGTGTGTTGAGGACCATGTTAGACATCCTGCAGACACTTTCCCTCTCACTCAGTGCAGTAAGAGATGTCTACTAAACATCACTGTAGCATCAACTTTTCTGTCTGTCTTTATACTGAATACACGTGTCAAACCATGTCATTGATAAGGATGTTTTTACAGGACATTCATAAAGACCAACCTTATTACGACATCCCTGACACGCCATACAGAATCACTGTCCCAGATACATATGAAGCCAGAGAGGTAACGTTATTGTAACCTTTTCAGTACTCACCACCATATACTTTATTTTCTAATGTGTTTCCGTCTGTATGTGTAAGTTATTTAAAATAATCAAAGACATATTGGATCTTAAAATTTCAGAGCATCGTGAAGGATTTTGCTGCCCGTTGTGGGGAGATCCTTAAAGAGGCAATGAAGTGGGCGCCATCTGTGACCAAATCACACCTGCAGGTAACATTTTATTTTGAAATGTTAAAGGCATGCTTGGAAACATTTTCCAATAAAACACTTTTGTATGTATTTTTTTAAATGGTCTTCACGCTCCGATAGCAATAATTAAGTTATGGGCTCTTAATAAAGAGCTAAAAAGATCCGTCATCTGTAGCTGCTGTAATCACTAAAAATCTGTGTATTCACTTGGCAAGTACCAATGAAAGGCCTCTTTGCCCTTTGCTGTGGACTAATGAAAAAGTACAAAATATGTTATCATATAGGCTTATATATATTTCTAAATGAAACCAAAGCCGTTCTGTGGCTCGGAGCCACAAGGGCAGCGGGGAGGGATTTTACGGAGGTCCAAGAAGAAATCTGGCTAGCGGTTCAACATTACCGACCCTCTCTTTTAAGTCCTTTAAAATACCAAAACCCCCACATGTAAAGCCAAAATAATAATAAATGAAGTTGGACTTAAAATGGTGGACTTAAATGTGGTTTTAACCACTGATCTTAATGTTGTCTTTTTCAGGAGTATCTGAACAAACATCAGAACTGGGTGTCGGGTCTCTCCCAGCACACCGGCCTGGCCATGGCCACAGAAAGCATCCTGCACTTCGCTGGTTACAACAGGCAGAGCACCACACTGGGGGTATGTCACAAACTGACTTTTCACATGCTTAATGCTTATAAATGCTGCCAAATGAAGATATTTAGCCCTTCCAGAAGTTCCAACTGTGTTGATGAAAATATTCAGAAGAACAGTTTACATACAAAAATGAGCAAAATTGGAATTAAATGGGAGTCCTACATTAACATCTTGTCATTTTGTGCTTGTGTAATGCACAATATTATAAAATTGGCAGCTGAATTTAGACTTCATGGGGGAATTTAGTACACTGTATGCAAAATTATTAGGAAAGTTGTATTCCTAAGGATTTATTGTGTTGTAACAAATACTTTGATCTCAGTCAATCAGAAATGTTAATAAACCTTAAGTCTGAATATTTAACAAAGGAAAAGTGAATTTTGGCTTTCTCAGGAGAATATCTGTGTGCAGAATTATTAGGCAACATAATGAAAAAACATTTTTTAATTTCTTAGAGTAAGAATAAAACTCAAAATGTACAAATAAACACTTCTGACCTTTCAAGAAATATTCCATGACCAATATGGCCACTCTTCTTTTCAATAACTGTCATGATTACTTCCATCCATGGCATCTCTGTTGATGATAAACTTGTTGTGCAGGAACAACCACAGTCTCCAAAATGCTGTTTAAAGAGGTGTGTTGTCTTCCCTCAGTGTAAATCTCACGTTTAAGAAGGGCCCACAAGTTCTCAGTGGGGTTGATGTCAGCTGAGGAAGGGTGCCATGTCATTATTCTGTCATCTTTAAGGCCTTCGCTGGCTAGCCATGCAGTCCAGTACTGGGATGCATGTGATAGAGCATTGGCCTGCATAAAAAGCATGGCCTTCTTGAAGGACTTATACTTTCTTGTAATACTGCTTGAAGAAAGTGTCTTATAAAAACTGTCAGGGGTTTTGGGAGTTGATTTTAAGTCCATCTTAAACTCGAAAAGGTCCAACCAGCTCATCCTTATTAATAGCAGCCCATACCATTACCCCACCTCCACCTTGCTGGCGTCTGACTCGGAGTGGAGCTCTGTGCCCATTAGTGAACCAGCCACGGGGCCCATCCATCTGGTTTGTCAAGGGTCACTCTCATTTCATCTGTCCATAAAGCCTTTGAAAAATCTGTCTTCAGTCTTGCCTTATAACTGTGCACACAGAGTAGATTTATTTGAAAGGATAGGAGCAGAGGCCAGCGTCCCCTGTGCTCACAATGGTCATGAGTAAAGCCTTAAACTGCAAAATAATTAAAAAATACATCCCTGATGAACAAAGAACACACTCATATCAATCGTTTCTCTCCATACCGGAGAACAGCGGTGACGATGCTCCCTGTTGCACATCAGCTTCTCAATATCACACTAACACTGCGGCTCTTTTTTTAATGTCATGTTTCAATAAAACCATAAGGAAAATGTATAGACACGATACCTCTGAAAGACAAAAAAAAATCACTATAACAGATAGATGAAGACAGCATTGTTTGTATTCCATGTCTGAAAAAGGCATTCTGAAGTAGTACCTCATATGTTTTCTCCTGTAGTCCACTCAGCTATCTGAGAGGCCTACCTGTGTGAAGAAGGACTACTCCAACTTCATGGCCTCCCTCAACCTCAGGAACAGATTCGCTGGAGAGGTAACTCCACCACATCTTACCAACTGTAATGGCTATGGTTAATACCTCCTGTAGGAGGGTTTGTTTTGGGCTTTAACAGAAAGGGGGTGAGCCTGGGAACACTTGCTGTTGACCGCCGCACTTATATATCGACACAAAATAATTATACATTTGGTAACTGCAGTGCTAGTTGTATTTTTTTGTGTGGCGGAATAAATCGTTGCAATACAATCTTGAACGCGTCACAGTGTGTTTTATGTGTCTCTCAGCAGCAGCATTTTGTCAAACTGCTTACAGACGCAACAATCTCCGTGTCTTGATACAGCCAAATTCCCAATGTAATTGTCCTTAATTAATTATCTTTTTTTTTTTTTTTTTAGTTCCGCCGCAAAGCACCTGTTATCAAATTGAGCTGCAACTTGGATTGTATATGCTTGTAAAACTCAGAAAAATGCCAGCAAAACAACTTTGTTAAAGAAATCCCGCACACTGTCCATCACGCCTTGCAAATACTTTATTTCACAACGTTTCAGACCTGAGGAAGGTGTGTGTGACTGAAACATTGTGAAATAAAGTCGTTGCAAGGCGTAATGGACAGCGTGCAGGACTTCTTTAGTAAATATCGCTGGTAACCTTTTGTCTTTTCCAACGCACCTGCCCCAGAAAAGAGGTGTGCAAAGGCGCTTTTAAATCGAGCATAAACACTTTTACATTAGAAATCTGGTTGCTTAGCTGATTAAAAATGTTCCTGGTGCACACTGAAACCCTTTTGGATGGGAAATGCAGTTGTAATGCAGTCGTAGCACACATGGAATGCGATGCAGCCCAATCCTATGTGCATAAATGATGCTAAGATGTTTTGTCTTTTTTTTGTGTTTTAAATAGTGTGCTTCTCCTGCTCACATCTTTTCTATGTTGTCTGTAGGTATCGGGTATGATCCACTTCACCCAGGCAGTTCGAGGACAGTGCGATCTGAGCAGGATGATGGTTAAGGAGATGGGGGAGGCTTTAGACTCTACGCAGCCTGAAGCTTTCACTGAGTCCATGTTCAAACTGGCCGCATTGCTCATCAGCTCCAAAGGTGTCACTCTTTCACTTTCACTCTTAAAGATTATTTTGTTGGGCCTTTTTAGGCCTTTATTTGACAGGACAGCTGAAGACATGAAAGGGGAGGGAATGACATGCAACAAAGGTGCCGCAGGTCGGAATCTAACCCTGGCCCGCTGCGTCGAGGAGTAAACCTCTATATATGGGCGCCCACTCTACCAACAGAGCTATCTGGGCACCCAAAGGTTTCACTCTTTCTCTGCGCTTTTCTGTGCAACCAACAGGACTTTAAATTCACACCCCGCCAAATGCGTGTAAAAGTGAGCTTTGGCTTTTGGCTGGTGATGAATGAAGCAAACAACACTGTCAGTTTGAATCGGCCGGCTGTCAAACGGTGCGACAAGTCAGTGTTGCCAGATTAGTCTGTTTTTTTACTTGTAGTACTAATCCTACATTCCCCATGAACACTATGTTGTGACATGTCCTTCTAAGTGTCAACCAATGGCTGATGTGTGTGGTATTGATTGTGATCCACGCTGAAACCGATCAAAATTAGGAATAGACTGATTATCAGCCCTGGCTGATCATTGGGCCGTTTTGTTGGTCAGTTATCAGATAATCTGCATCAGCGTTTCATTTGCCAGATATCCGATAAAGTGAATTAATTAAAAAGTGTTCTACTTTGGCTCGGCTACAGCTCTGTGTCTGTCGCTCTGCTGCAGTTTCACTCACCACTGATTCTGACTTTAAAAAACAAAACAAATAACAGTATGGGCCGATCCCTAGTAACGTTAGTTAGGAAAAACAAAACAAAAAATGTGGCAATACTATTCAGTAGTTAACAAACCTGAAGAGCAAAAGAGGAAGGCTGCAGACACAGTGGACAATGAGGATGAAAAAGGAAGGGAGAAGAAGAGAACAAGGACAATTTTGGCTTGTGAAAAAATCTAATTGGCCGGCAACTTTAAAAATGTACTAGCCATGTTGGCTGATGATCAAAAAAGTTCATTAAAAGCCCTGGCTACCAAAGGCTGTGCTCTTGATTTGTTGTTTGATTGCTGCTTTGGTGTTTTTTCTTGATTGGTTTTCAGACTGCGACCCTCAGCTCTTGCACCACCTCTGCTGGTCTCCTCTCAAGATGTTTACAGCGCACGGCATGGAAACGGCTATCGCTTGCTGGGAGTGGCTGCTGGCCGCCCGTGTTGGAGTGGAAGTACCGGTAACATAGATAGGTTTACCATTTTAGTTTCTGATTTCTTTTGTTGTCAGCACATTTGTATTGTATTTATTCTATAAATCTCCTCTCTTGGCTGCCTAGTTCATGCGAGAGATGGCGGGAGCGTGGCAGATGACCGTGGAGCTTAAGATGGGCTTGTTCTCAGACGCTCAGGTGGAGGCGGATCCTCTGGCTGCATCAGAGGAAAGTCAGCCTGTCCCCTGCCCTCCAGATGTTATCCCTCACCAAATATGGATCGAGGTCAGAGGAACCTACTTGCTCTCGTGAATGACTATGTTTACATGCACATAATATTCCTGTTTTTTGCCTTTATTCCCAAAAAGACAATATTCCAACTGAGCTGTTTACATGGCTAACGAAAGAGAATATTCCGCTAATATTCCCGTATTCAATGCATCTGTGCATTTTTTTTTAAAGATCTCTGCTACTGGTGGACTTGTTTGACTGTACAAACACACCTCCCTCTTTGTTCTTTCAACCACCTTTTTGGAAAGGTGGCCGTTCCAAAATCCAGTTGATATCCAACTCTTTTGTTATGTTAAGGTCCCATGACATGGTGCTCTTTGGATGCTTTTATATAGACCTTAGTGGTCTCCTAATACTGTACCTGAAGTCTCTTTATATAGGCCTTAGTGGTCCCTAATACTGTATTCTGAAGTCTTTTTATTAGACATAGTGGTCCCTAATACTGTATCTGAAGTCTCTTTTATATAGACCTTAGTGGTCCCCTAATACTGTATCTGAAGTCTCTTTATATAGACCTTAGTGGTCCCTAATACTGTATCTGAAGTCTCTTTATATAGACCTTAGTGGTCCCTAATACTGTATCTGAAGTCTCTTTTATATAGACCTTAGTGGTCCCTAATACTGTATCTGAAGTCTCTTTTATATAGACCTTAGTGGTCCCCTAATACTGTATCTGAAGTCTCTTTATATAGACCTTAGTGGTCCCTAATACTGTTCTGAAGTCTCTTTATATAGAACTTAGTGGTCCCCAATACGTTTTGAAGTCTCTTTTATTAGACCTAGTGTCCCCTATACTGTATCTGAAGTCTCTTTTATATAGACCTAGTGGTCCCTAATACTGTATCTGAAGTCTCTTTTTATAGACCTTAGTGGTCCCCTAATACTGTATCTGAAGTCTCTTTTATATAGAACCTTAGTGGTCCCCTAATACTGTATCTGAAGTCTCCTTTTATATAGACCTTAGTGGTCCTGTGTGTTTCTCCTTATGACCATTTCAGGCATGCTTCCTTACTGCAGCCCTGTAAATAGTTAGCTGGTTGGTTTGTGACCAACAACCATAGCAACCCACAGAGCTGACCGTAACTTGTAAATAGGCAAGACGCTGTAAACTGTCACAAACTGCAGTAAAAACCCTGATTGAGACATATTCCGAATGTGCTGTAGACATGTGCAAGTAATGCATCTAAAACCAGAATAATATCGGAATATGCCACGTCTGAAATTCAGATTAAGGCCTTATAATGGAATATGCTGTTTAAATGACCTGCATCAAATTCAGAATATTATCATATTCTGAATATTAGTGTGCATGTAAACATACTCCATCTTCACTATTTCCTTTATCCCCTCACGTGTCTGCCTTTTCCCCCTCCAGTTTCTAGTCCAGAGGTTTGAGATAGCAAAGTATTCCAGCGCAGATCAAGTGGAGATCTTCGGCAGTTTGCTTCAACGCTCGATGTCTCTCAACGTCGGGGGGGCTAAGAGTAGCCTCAACCGACACGTAGCTGCCATTGGACCTCGTTTCAGGTACAAAAACACACACACACACACACACACACACACACACACACACACACACACACACACACACACACACACACACACACACACACACACACACACACACACACACACACACACACAGGTTAAAGATAATGTATGGTATGTTTTATGATCCCTATGCTTACTTACCTTTCATTTAATGTCGGTAATGTAGGGGTCTTCACAATCAGCTTGGTTTTTAAGGAAATTAATAATTAAGAAGTGTAGAATTTTGCGACACAGATGTTTTTTTTAATGAATTTCTCCGTGCTTCAGGCTGTTGACTCTGGGCCTGGCTCTGCTCCACTCTGATGTCCTCACAAATTCAACTGTTAGAAATGTGCTCAGAGAGAAAATCTACTCTACAGCCTTTGATTACTTCAGGTAACCCCCCCCCCCACACACACAAACACAAACTCAGACACAGACACAAACACACAGACACATAATACAGGGTTAGGATTACATTACAATGATTTAGTCTATATAATATTATAAAACAATTCCAAGGGCCTATTGCTTTTTTTTCCCCAAACAAACCAAAGGAGCAAACAGTAGTAATTAGTATTATTGCTTACTAAAAATATTAGTATTGTCATTGGGAGCATGTTAGGATGCAGACATTAGCATGTACGTCAAAGCCCCTCAGTGCCCAAATACAACCTCAAAGAGAATTAGATTGCACAAAGGTTTAGTAAAAACATCACAAACACAAAATAAAACAAAAACAAAATAAAGCTCCTAACTAAAGATGCTCTTACTCTTTATTGTCCATCTCTCCAGCACTGCTCCAAAGTTTCCCACCCAAGGTGACAAGCAACTCCGCGAGGACATCAGCATCGTAATCCGTTTCTACGCCAGCATCCTGTCTGACAAGAAATACTTGGCAGCGTGCCACTTGGTCCCACCTGGTGAGCTTGGTACTATCCCAGCCCCGAGCACGCTCTCTGCCGGGATATTTGGATCGCTTATCGTGTCCAGCACTTCTCCTCTTTCTATCTTAAGTAAGCCTAAAGCGGTGGAGCTCGGACTGCACTGCAGCAGGGGCATGCTATTAGGCGGGTCAAATTTGACGCTGTTTGTCCTCACGTTGCTACAGATAGATCCTGGTATCTATCTATGCTACAAACCCAGACGTTTTATGTTTTTATAGCTTTTATTATCCCCTTTATTTGATCACTCTTGCTCCTACTTTTATCTTACTCCTTCTACTTTTGCAATCAATCTGTTTTGTTTTATCCCTATTGTGAAGCAGCTGTGAGGAAAAGCGCAAATTTGCCCGCTGCATTAAGATGCATGATTATTCATCATGTCAGCCCCACCCGTCCGCCTTTCTCCTCGATTGGTCAACGTGGTATCGAAAGAAGATACTACAAGTTAAGGAAAAAAAATCTTCTCCCCTTCATTCTCGACGACCCCCAGAAAAGACATGGTCCCATTGTCATACACATCGAAGCGCTTCAGGTAGACGAGTCCTCAAACCGCTGATCCTGGATCAGATTAATCTACCTTCAGCCCTGCTGTGCATTAAAGGCACACTGTGAGTTCTTGCATGGTCACTTTCAAACAAAACAGAGCAAGCTCGCCTCTACCCCCATGTTTCCGTAACTGTCATGGCTAACTGCCGCTAACCCCCACCCCTTCCCCCATCCATCTTGTCTGTGATTGGCTGGAGTGTTGTGTTGTGTGTTGGTGCCTATCCTGTGCCTTAAGTGTTTGTTTGACGTTTACGACCCCTGTGTTGTCTCCCAAGACCGGACTTTTTCACCATATTATCAGTGGGCAGCTAGCAGATCAAGGAGAGGTGCCTACGATTTGAGACAAAAATGAAATTGTGCTGAAACCATGCAGGAACTCATAGTGCACATTTTAACAAGACAAAATTATATCTGACCCAGTATTAGTGGTTCAAAGCAACCTCTACCTCCATTTACATGCCGCTGGTTTTCCCTGCTTTCAAATGCATGACCATCACAACAAGCAGAGGACTGAGTCGTGCGGCTCATTCGCTCTTCAAAATCTCCCTCATCAACGATCATACTGTGGATGTTTTTCGCTGTTTATAGATCGTAACAAGAACCTTCAGCCTGTGCTTTCTTCTCTTCAGGATTTTCTATATGAGTTTGATTGTCTTGGCCATGCTAAATCCTTTTGTTATGTGAACAGATAATCAGGACCCGTCCCTGAACAGTCTGTCGGTGATGAACGCTGCCGACCTCAGAAGCAACATGGACTCCAGCGCTCGCTCGCAGCAGAGCGGCCAGGGATGGATCAACACCTACCCGCTGTCCAGTGGCATGTCCACCACATCCAAGAAATCAGGTACAGCTTGCTTTCAGCATGTCACAAGGGAAGGAATCAGTGCATGGAACAATGTTAAAAGGAAAACCAAAGAATCTAAAGCAAACATTATTTAAACAAAAAGAAAAGAAAAATGTTTTTTGCTTTTTTTTAAATTGAAATATGTGTTGAAATATGTTGAATAAATAGAATAAAAGAAGTGCGTGCGTTTGAGCGTGCGTGCGTGCGTGCGTGCGTGGTATATTGTCTATAATGGAGTGCAATGGACAATTTGAAGTGACCCCAAACTTTTGTGTGTGTATACAGTAGGTGATACAAGTCAGTCAGCTCCCAATATATCTTTGATAAAACGTACAGAGTAAGAACACTCCCGATCAGCCAGATTCAGACAGTTCCAGGGCTGTAACCAATGATATTTCCAATTCATTGAATACACAAACGCTCAAAAGACCACAGATGGAGAAAGGCTGAAAAACCTAGACCGACACATGTTTTGACTGTCTCTTCTTTACATCCTAGGATTGTCCAAGAAGAGCAACAGAGGGACGCAGCTCCACAAATACTACATGAAACGCAGGACTCTGTTGCTGGCTTTACTGGTGAGGGCTGAAAATGAATTAATTTTCTGGTTTTAAACCTACGGCTCTTTATCTTCACGCTCTTCTCTTTCCCTCTGTGTCCTCTCCTGTCTCTCCAGGCCAGTGAGATCGAGCGCTTGACGACGTGGTACAACCCCCTCTCCACTCAGGAGCTGGCCATCGCCACGGAGCAGTCGGTGGAGACCAGCATCGCCAACTGGAGGTCCAAATACATCAGTCTGACGGAGAAACAGTGGAAGGACAACGTCAACCTAGCCTGGGGTATCGCACCTTACCTGGCCATGCAGTTACCAACCAGGTTATCCCTCTCTTTCTCTCTCTCTCTCTCTCTCTCGCTCTCTCTCTCTCTCTCTCTCGCTCTCTCTGTTTGTGTAATACAATTCCCAAATACTTTTTAAAGGTGCAGTAAGCAATGCTGCGCAATGATTGATCAACTGCTAAACAAATACAACTGATGCACTCCTTTGTTTTCCATTAACACAGCCTGGGATGTGTATCAATAGGGTGGATAACCAGAGTCCTCACGATACAATATCATCACAATACTTATGTCACAAAGCAGTATTCTACGATATATTGCAATTTATTGCCTTTTTTCCAACTTCAAATTTTGCCCTAATTCAAAATATGTCCCCAAAAAGAAAATTTGTCAACATCTGTTTCTCTGTTTGTTCATCTCGCTTGAAATTCATTGCTGCAAAACTGGGATTGTCAAGCAGACAAGCATATACTGTATGTCTATAAAGATTTAAGTGGGGGAATTAAAGAAGGAGAAAATAACTGCCAGACTGTAGATTATTTGTTTATTTCTGACTTTGGTTTCCAGATTTAAGAATGACGCCATTGTTGCTGAAGTGACCCGGTTGGTGCGACTGGACCCCGGAGCTGTCAGTGATGTTCCTGAGGCCGTCAAAGTAAGAGCACGGAGTCTAATGAGCTTTCGACTTTTATATTTTTATGACACTTTCTTTATTGACTTTTAAAACATATACAGGGACATGATACAGTCCAAACTGCCAAACACGCATACTCACACGAACGTACATAAACCTGAAGAAATAATTGCTTCACACATACATATTGCAAATCCAGCAGTATAGCAATATAGTTCCTAATACATTGTTTTGTATTTTCTTTCCCTATTTTGTTCCCCCTAGTTCCTGGTGACGTGGCACACTATTGATGCCGACTCTCCTGAGCTGAGCCACATCCTGTGTTGGGCTCCAGCAGACCCCCCCACTGGTCTGTCCTACTTCAGCAGCATGTACCCTCCTCATCCTCTCACCGCTCAGTACGGGGTTAAAGTGCTGCGCTCCTTTCCTCCAGTAAGTCTCGGGGATTTTTGCAGTAACGAATGTCCAACTTTGAAAAATTCACAGCTTTCTCACAGTTTTGTTTTTATTATTTTCCAACATGATACGGAAACCGCTTGTTGGTACAAAATGTGGAAAATACAGATAGTGGGATGGCATATCAATAAAGGCAATGTCAAAAGTGTTCTTGTTTAAAAAGAGAACTAAAATACAATTTAACATGCTAACCATGTATACATGGCGGCTGTTACCTGACACATGAGGAGAGAAGGAAAATGAATTTAAAAAAATAATAATATAAAAGAATATGTATATGCATATGCATAGGTACAGACATACTGCACATGTACACATACATATATTGATAATAGTGCACTAGGTAATCACAGCTCTCTTAACATTACATTTGTTTTTTTCTTCTTAGGATGCCATCTTGTTCTACATTCCTCAGATTGTTCAGGCTCTCCGTTACGACAAGGTAAACATGAATAACAAGAGTCTTAACGCTTAGTTAAAGTGTAACTCTCGCCAAAATGCAACCTATGGTGTTTTTGTGAATGTACCCGAGTAGCAGTATCAAGGATTCAGTTTTTTATATCGATATTCAAGTCTGTGATGATAAATTTCGATGTAAAATCTAAATCTTGACACCCCTAGCCTTAATTATGCATTCAAACGAAAGTTCGACTCTGGTACATTCACAAAAAGACCCAAGGTTGCGTCTTGGCGAGAGTTATGCGTGGGTTAATTGTCATTCGTGAAGCAGTAGTAACAACCGCTGACTCTCTGTCCTGCTCAGATGGGTTACGTGAGAGAGTACATCCTGTGGGCGGCCCAGAAGTCTCAGCTTCTCGCACACCAGTTCATCTGGAACATGAAGACCAACATCTTCATGGACGAGGAGGGACACCAGAAAGACCGTGAGTAGAGACTCGCTACCTTCCAGCCAACTCCAATGCTTCCACTGTCAGCGAGAGCAGCAGTGGTACTAATTAGATTGATCACACTTTGCCTGATATGAGGATGGAAATAACTTTGAGCATTGGGAATTTAAATCTTAATATTTTACAGGAGTCCTCAATATTATCTGCTCCCGTTTCCTGAGAACATACTGGTAGGAACCTGGTGTGCATACGTACTGAAACAAAGACGCCTTTTTCAAACCTTATTGAGTGAGACCCATTCCAGATTTGATTATTTCAGTAATATAACTTGATTAGAGCTGCAAAGATTATATGATTACTTGTCAACTATGAAATTAATCAGTTCGATCCTTGGCCCTGTCAAAGTTGCATTGGGCAAGACCCCAAACCTTGAATTTCTCTCAAAATCAAGCTTTGTTTATAGTTAAAAGAATGACTGATGTTTAACAGGGATGTCTGAAACCTCCTTCAGTAGCACCCAGGTCAATGCAGCTGATGTGTGGTACATTACAAACTCTGTCCTCATTTTATTTCTTGTTATTGAAAATCTAAAATTGCATTTTCATGAATGAACTATTTATTCAGTCATTCCATTTCTTCATTAAAGGGGTGGTTCAGAATTTTGGACATAAGATCTTATTTCCAAGTTAGCCAGTGTGTTTTTTGTTATCAGTGGAGACAGTTTTCAACACTTTTCAACCAGTCCTTCCAGTTGCAGAGTTCGCTGGTGCCAGGCTAGTGCAAGTCAACAGTATCTGCTAGCCTGCCATTAAAAAACAGTCTTACCCACCCTATAGCACACTAAAGGCAAATAAATTATAACGCCAGACTATCGATACACGTACAGTAAATGTAAAACTACCCTTGCATCGCATTGCAACAGTTATACTTTGTTCCCTGTAGTTGGTAGCACAGGCTACAGCAGCGGCGGATTGATGTTACCTAGGCAACCGAGAAAGCCACTTCATGATAATCACACAAGTTTATTTACCTACAGCTGTCACTCATTGCTACAGAAGCAGAGTAGATTGCACAAAGGAATCCACAAGGTGTACTATACACTACTATATCTACTTAGCCTAGCACCAGCGAACTCTCCAACTGGAAGGACTGGATGAAAAGTGTTAAACTGTCTCCACACTGGCACACATCTTATGTCCAAAGTTCTGAACCACCCCTTTAATATACATATGACATGAGATGTACTCTAATTGTTTTGTCTGTACTCAATTTTTTTCTGGCTACTGGACAATGATGTAGTCTATATCCACGATGTTTAATTTCTTTTTCACCTGGATGTCCATCCCCGTCCTCTGTCTCTGTGTTGGCGTTCAAACCTCCGGTGGATTTCTGAGGACTATGGTTACCTGGTCCTCAGGTCTCTGCAGGGTAAATCCAGACAGCTAGCTAGACTATCTGTCCAGTCAGTTTTCTCTCACACGACTAAAAAAGCCTTTGAACGTACACATGTTCCACCAAAACAAGTTACTTCCTTAGTCTAGTTTGCAGAGGTGCCATGGCTCTGTTCGGAGCTTAGTGCCGCCCAAGAAAATTGTGATTGGTTTAAAGAAATGCCAAAAAAATAGAGTACGTTTCTCTTCCATCCCGGTATGTTGGGTGGACTAGCCAGACCCTCCTCCGCAGCGCTGTAGAGGAAGTTCTGGCAATGCTAGACTAAAAAGGATGTGATATATTTTTCTTTTAGATGTGTAATTATATTGTCTGCCTCATGGGAAACCCCCTAGCAGGCCTAATTCAGTCAAATGAAGTGGATGTGATCACATTTCTTCCTGCCTTATTCTTCTGCGCAGCGGACATCGGGGAGCTGTTGGAGCAGATGGTGGAGGAGATCACCGGTTCTCTGTCGGGTCCGGCTAAAGACTTCTACCAGAGAGAGTTTGACTTCTTCAACAAGATCACCAACGTGTCTGCCATTCTTAAGTAAATCCATCACCGTTACTTCACAAAATCATTAGCAAAGTGAATGTTTTGGTGTAAATTAATGTCTGATTTCTCTTTATTTTCCAGGCCCGTTCCAAAGGGAGAGGAGAGGAAAAGAGCCTGTCTCAAAGCTCTGTCGGACATCAAAGTCCAGTCAGGTAACCCTCTCTTCCATGTAGGCATAGGCTGTTATAAGATTCTGAATCAACAAAAAATATCACGCTTTCACAATATCACGGTATACCTTGTGCAGATTAAAGGGTTAGTCCATGTGGAAGAGGGTCTCTGTTTGTATTCCCAACATTTTGTGGGCCCTTGCCCATCGTGTAATTGCAGTAAATTAAGTGTGAATAATATAAATATTTGTCACTTTAAAATAGAAAGTGCAACGTGAATGTGAGTCCCCAAACACAGCCTGCTGTTGTCTGTTCTTGGTGTTTTCCAGGCTGTTACCTACCAAGTAACCCTGAAGCCATAGTGCTGGACATCGACTACAAGTCTGGAACACCCATGCAGAGGTAAAGGAGGCAGTCAGGGATCTATGCATATTTTCAAGGTTTCTGCATGGTACTTAAAAGTCTTAAAAAGCCCATAATGTTAGCCAATTTAAGACTTACAAAGTTAAATTGCTTGAAATATTGTTTTCTAGTGCTTAAATAATAATGTCAAACAGGTCTTAATTTTTTCTACGTCCATGCAAAGCTACGTCTAATGGTCAGGTTTTTTTTAAATTCTGTTGTGGTGTTCTTTTTTCCACAAATCCAAAATAATATTGCCGTATTACGACTACAAATGGGACCAACATGCAACTTACATTGTAGCCAATCAGCTTTTGTGTTATTGGCACAGGTCTCTTTCGGATTGTACCACAGACAAAACGGGTTTTATTCTCAGCTTGGGGGAAGTACAAGTTTAGTGATTCTGAAACGGTTGTATTTATGGCCTCAGTTGATGTTGTGATGAAGATCTTAAATATTATTAATAATGGTCTTAAAAGGTCTTAAAAAGGTCTTAAATTTGACGGTGAAACCTGCAGAAACTCAGTGTATGTTTATCTCATGGGAGCGCGTTCTCTGTCGTCACAGTGCTGCCAAGGCGCCCTACCTGGCCAAGTTTAAGGTGAAGCGCTGCGGGGTGAGTGAACTGGAGAGGGAGGGGCTTCGCTCCACCACGGACTGTCTGGAGGACGGAGAGGAGAACCCAGACGGATCAGGCAGGATTTGTTGGCAGGCGGCCATCTTCAAAGTGGGAGACGACTGCAGACAGGTACCTCTCTGAACTCACTCACAGGGACATTTCAGGGGAAGGATGCTTTGGCTTCTCTTGTGACCCTTCTGCGTTTCCCTGTCTCCAGGACATGCTCGCTCTGCAGATCATTGGACTCTTTAAGAATATTTTCCAGCTGGTAGGCCTGGATCTGTTTGTCTTCCCCTACAGAGTGGTCGCCACGGCACCAGGGGTAAGAGCCCAAGTATTTCTTATCTCTTATCTATTCCTCCTCTCTACACTTGGATTTGTTTACAACCTGGATCTTATTTTAGTAGCGTGGGCCATCATTTCCTTTAAGAATGAATGATTTTTTTATCTGTAGAACATCTTGTCTGGAATTTGTATTATTTTCTTTCCTTTTCAATATTTTAAAAATATGTATATATATATATATTTGTAAATTGGTGGCAAGAATGAACAGCTGTACTTCATTTCTTTTCCAGGCCTTAAGGTTTTTTTCATGCATTTATTTGTTTTTGCACATCACTTATTTTTTAATTTTATATGCACAAATAAGGACACAGAAGACATATATACCCAGCAAAAAAACAACAACCCTTTTTCTGGACGCTATTTTAAAGATGTTTTTTTAAAAATCAAAATAAATTTAGAGACAATTTTATTGTAAAGGGTTTAAAACTATGTTTTCCATGCTTGTTCAAGGAACCATAAACAATTAACAAACACCTGTTGAACGGTCAAAAAGACAATACCAGCTTGCAGGCGGAAGGCAATTAAGGTCCCAGTTCAAAGAAAATTAGGAAAGTAAAAAGACACTTCTACTTACTCTGAAAAACAACAAAAGAAAGACGCCCACGGTCCCTGCTAATCTGCATGAACGGGCCTTAGGCATGATGCAAGGAGGCATGAGGACAGCACATGTGGCCAAGGCAATACATTACAATGTCCCTACTGTGAGACGCCTAAGACAACACTACAGGGAGACAAGAAGCACAGCTGATCGTCCTCACAGTAAGGAGGAGATGTACTGCAGTACCTAATGAACTGGCCAGTCTGGTGTAGTACATGAGGAGGAGATGTACTGCAGTACCTAATGAACTGGCCAGTCTGGTGTAGTACATGAGGAGGAGATGTACTGCAGTACTTCATGCAGCTGGTGGCCACACCAGATACTGAGGGCTACTTTAGACTCTGACTCCCCCTTTGCTCGGGGACACATTATTCCATTTCTGTTAGTCACCTGACTGTGAAAATTGTCCAGTTTATGTTTTAGTTGTTACATCATTTAATGTTCATGCAAATATTTGCATATGTTAAAATATTAAAGCAGTTGAAAGTGACAGGACTTTTTTTTTTTTTTTGCTAAATACATGTGTACAAGTGTTAGGACAAGTGTGACAAACCACTGTCGGGACACAGTGTTTAAGACTTTTCTTTGCACATAAAAACGAATGTGAAAATACGCTGAATGTCCTTCGCAGGCATTCTTTATTTGGTAAAGATTGACCCAAAGATAATCTTTAGAATACAGTAAATGCTGGCAATGAAAAGTTTGTCAATAATTCACATTATTTTTTTATTTACTACAAAGTAGTTTAGCTACATAAATGGCTCAAACTAGAGACATGTTGAACACCTCTTATAACTGTGTGTTTTGACTATTTACCCCATGTTACATCCCGTCATCTCAACACTTACACGGGTTAACAAATCATAATTGATAGCATTGATGGCCAAAACTTTGCATACTGTATGTAGAACTTTATTTTTATATTTGGGTATTTATTAAGCGATCCTGTTTTCCTCAGTGTGGCGTGATCGAGTGCATCCCAGACTGCAAGTCCAGAGACCAGCTCGGCAGACAGACTGACTTCGGGATGTACGATTACTTCCGCAACCAGTACGGCGATGAGTCCACCCTGGCCTTCCAGAAGGTACGGAGACTTCAACTTTTAAGACCTTCACCCTTTTATTTAACGTAATGAATGAGTTGGGGTCTACTGTCAACCCTGTCGTATGTAGTCCTCGGATAATGTCCGAGATTACTGTCAATGAGCCAGAATGAGCTGGCTGTAAACGTGTGTGATCACGTCTGTATAGATATGTAGATGTCTACATGCATATAAATTAGTGATGGATCCAGAGTACATAAATTAAAACAATTTTACAGATAAGTTATTATTATATATCATTAAATAGGTCAAATATACGCCCAGAATGAGTGTGTTTTTCTCACAGAATTTAGTTTAGAGATGGTAGAAGGAGGAAGTGACTTTTTATTTCTGGCTAGTTTAGATTAATGGAAGTTTAAAAGGGAACCAGAAGACTTGCGTATCAGTGATTATGATGATTTACCACTCTGTTAGGTGTGTTTTCTATTTAAAGAGAGACGCATACCACCAGAACTGATTTAATAACACAAATGATGACTTAGTCATCTTTGTTGAGTCACCTTCCTCAAACAAAAAAAGATACATCTTTGTTCCCTGACATGTTAATATAATAAGTTTATGTAAAGCTTTAGTGTGTAACTTTTTGATATTAATTACGTATATTACATTCAAGCCATTGCCAAATGATAAGACAAGATAAGATAAGCCTTTATTGTCTACCATAGGAGAAATTCATCTTGGGCATTCACGAGAAACAAAATGGAAACACATCTCGCATAAACACACAATAAACATACGTAGTGCACCTACATAGAAACATAATCATACATTATCTCATCCAATGGTTCAATGAACATCTAATAAACCTCAGCCAATACCCCCCCCCACCTTTCCTCACAATCACAGAAGAACAGACGTGAACCCACAACACATCCTCCCCTCGTATTGCACTTAATTTCAATAAGTATTGCACATTTCCCGTTAGCTCATGCTGTGGTCAATAACCTGTACTGCACAATGCCCAATTGCATAATACCATATCAAATATAAAATAGCGCATATATATATATATATATATACACACACACACACACACAGTATATATAATAAATAAATAAATAAAAGAGCTCCTGAAAAGGAGTTGGTGGCATTTGAGCAATTATTTTTCAAGCCCTTTTTATCAAGTTTCGAAGCAGTGATTTTAATTTAATGGACAGGTTACCGAACCAAGCCATAATGCAACAATGAACAATAGATTAAATGGCTCCAAAGCTAATTAAGACTCTCAGCTCCACACAACTCTCTCTGGGTTTCTCAGTATGACGATGTTCAGGAGATTGTGGCGTCCGGTGGCTTTACCGCTCGGAAACTTGAGGATAATGACTTCTTCTGAAGAGTCTGTCATGTTTTGTTTTTTTAAATCCTCCGTGTCCTCCTTGGCTACCAGCCACTGCGTGGGTCCGGCAATGCAAGACTAACGTGAATAAACACCAGCAGAATTTCACAGGAGGATCTCTGATGTCTTCCTCTTCTTCTTTCCAGGCTCGGTATAACTTCATCCGCAGCATGGCGGCGTACAGCCTTCTGCTCTTCCTGCTGCAAATCAAAGACCGACACAACGGCAACATCATGCTGGACAGCAAAGGACACCTTATCCACATAGGTGTGTGTGTGTGTGTGTGTGTGTGTGTGTTTGTGTGTGTGTGTGTGTGTGGGTGTGGGTGTGGGTGTGTGTGTGTGTGTGTTTTATATAAAAGCAGCACTTTTCTTTTTGCCCTCATTTTTCATGAGCTGAACTCAAAGATGAGAATAGATATTGTACAGGTGTGCCTTAGGCTGGCCACAATAAAAGGCTGGTTAGGGTTCAACTCTCTCTCTCTCTCTTTCTCTCTCTCGCTCTCTCTGTCTCTCTCTTTTTCTCTCTCTCTCTCTCTCTCTCTCTCTCTCTCTCTCTCTCTCTCTCTCTCTCTCTCTCTCTCTCTCTCTCTCTCTCTCTCTCTCTCTCAATCTGACTGCAGTTGTAGTAAGCAACTTAACCCTCATGTTGTCTTCCAATAGACCAACATCTAGTTTTTCTGGGTCCAAGTTTTAAGTTCAAACCTCCTTAAGACACTTTTGTTAGTTTGTCCCATTTCCCAAAGTTCTTTGTCAATTTTTTTGGACATTTTTGTTGTTGTCTTGAAGTTTTTGAAGCTTTCTTCAACATTTTTTGTCACTTTTTTGACGTTTTCCTGCTTTTTCCAAAGTTCTTTCTCACTTTTTACAATGTCTTTGTCGATTTTTTCCTACATTTACTGTATGTCACTTTTTTCAGTGTGCTTAATTCTTTTTTTTTTTTCATAAAATGCTATAAAATTTAATAAAACACCCAAAATCAATGAAAATAGTAAACTGATCTGAAGTTGTTTAACTTGTGAGGAGCATTGTATGGAACCATTCACGTTATTTTTTTTATTTTTTAGAAGGAAACCCAAATTCCTGATTTAGAAACCTTTTGAAAATGAGTCAAATTTGACCCCGAGGACAACAGGAGGGTTAAGTGGGCAAATGCTCAATTCAATGGCGTCTGGCGCTTTGGAGAGGTGTTCTCTTCACGTATGAACCCTTACCATAACACCAGATACTGACAGGTTTTCAGGACACATCTTAGATCTTATAGTTTGGCTCATGAAAAATGGGGGCAAAATGAAAAGTGTTGTGTTTATATTTTTGTTCGGTGTAAACGCAGACGTGAACTATGTTTAGTTGAGGTCTGGTCTTCTGAATGTGAGCTTTGTTTCCCACAGACTTCGGCTTCATGTTTGAGAGCTCCCCCGGAGGAAACCTGGGCTGGGAGCCGGACATCAAGCTGACCGACGAGATGGTGATGATCATGGGGGGCAAGATGGAGGCCACGCCCTTCAAGTGGTTCATGGAGATGTGTGTCAGAGGGTATCTGGCTGTACGGTGAGAAGCTGCAAAATAAAAGGTCTTCAGTAGATCTCCATGCTGTTTTAGCACTTTTGCTTTAGTGGTTTGTCACGAGAGGAAAAAAAACCTTAAAGATGATGTTGAGTTTGGAAGATTGGAGTCAAAGGAAACCATTTTTATTTCTCTTATATGGTGGTTTAATTTTGTAAGTGTAACTTTGTTGCTTCCTCTCTGGACATTAGACCCTACATGGATGCGGTGGTTTCTCTAGTGACCCTCATGCTCGACACGGGACTGCCATGCTTCAGAGGACAGACCATCAAACTCCTCAAGTAAGTCCAACAATTGGGGGGCAACTTCAACATGTGTATAAATACTTGGTTACTAGTATACTGTTAATACTGTGGATATGACTGTGGCAAACAGGACAACTTCTACTTCTGTTCTAGCTTTTGTCGTTTATTTTTGCATTTTTATTTTTTGGGGAAGTAAATGGTGAAGAAAAAGGGGATATGACAAAGGGGATAAGGCAGTAAAGGTCCCTGGTTGGAAGGGAATTAATTATTGCAACTTTAAACATTAATGGGTATTTTTTTTTTGTTTAATCAGAGGACGGTTTAATCCTCAAATGAGCGAGAAAGAAGCGGCAGCCTTCATTATCAAAGTCATCCAAAGCTGTTTCCTCAGCAGCAGGTAAGAAGAATCCCACCCCTCGGCAGCTTTTGTTTTTACTAATTTTACTAAAGTGACATTAAAGGGATAGTTTACATAGTTTAACCCTCGTGTTGTCTACTTGTCCACCTTGCAACTTTTTGTTTTTCTGGGTCGAACGTTCATATTTAAATTAGTTTTTAACGCTTAACACGGTCAGCTTTAGCAACACTTTTTTTGTAGTATTCTTTCACTATTTTTGCCCATTTTTTTTTAAAAGCGTTTTTCCAAGTTTGTCACTTTTTTTAAGTTTTGCACTTTGTTTTGACATTTTTGTCACTTTTTCCCCCCAATGCTTTTAAAGCTTTTTCCCAAGTTTTTTTAATCACTTTTTAAAAAAGTTTTTTTGTTTTTTTTTGTTTTTTACATTTGTCTCTGTTTTTAATGTTCTTTTATCAAATGCTACCACATCGAATTAAACACCCAAATTCAATGAATTTTACTTCAAGATGTAAAGAGTAATGCTTGAACGAAACCATCCTTGTTAATTTTTTTGAAAAATTTGGTTGGAAAAAACCTGAATCCCTGATATAGAAACATTTTGAAAGTGGGTCAGATTTGACCCCAAGGACGACAGGAGGGTTAAAGATGGCGCTCAGTGTGGAGAAGCAAGCAGGAGCATTAACATGGAAGCTAAGCAATGTCTGCTTTGGGGGGGGGGGCAGCTAAAAGCATTTTAGACACCTAAAAACATCTATCAGGTTAAGTGGAAGCTATATTTAGAATATTTTCAACACTTTACCTTGCTGTCAGACGGCCCTTTACAACGGGGAACTGAACTAAAAGGCTTTTAGCTGCTCCGTAGCTATGGAGAAGTAGCTTATACAAACACACTTTAACCCTCCTGTTGTCCTCGGGTCAAATTTGACCCCCTTTAAAAAATGTCTATATGTAAAATATGGGTTTCTTTTTAACCAAATTACCACAAAAAATGGATTGGATTCCTCACGACGCTCTTTGATCACTTTCATTCCTGACCAGTCTCATCTGTACGCTCCTCTGATCTTAACTATTAGTCAAAATAATTCAGAATTTCTGTTTTTTAACTCAAATATTAGGTATAATTCTATATAAATGAGGGTTATTGACCATGAATTCCAAAACAAATAGTGTAGAACTAGTGGTAGTAAGGTGTTAGTGGAAAAAAAAAAAAAAAAAAAGTCTGAAACAGGGACGAAAACGTCAAATCTTTGTCAACTTTTGAGCCGGGATTACAACACAAGGGTTAAAAGATCCAAACTATCCCTTTTCATGCAAACACTAAGAGAAGAATAGTTGTAGCACAGAGATGGGGAGTTGTCACTAATCTATCTTTCCATGATCTTGTTTTCAACAGGAGCAAAACGTACGACATGCTGCAGTATTACCAGAACCAAATCCCGTACTGACACGTCTCTTTTGCCGGGCCGGCGCTGTACGTCCAACACAAACGTCTCTACACAAGCAATGCAAACCCTCTTTTTGGATGATTTTAACAAGGCGCTGGATGCACGTTCAGCCCACTCTGTACTCCACTCTGAGACAACGATATGGCACTTTGATCCTAATGCTCCACTTTTATTCAGCATACTGTAAGTCGTCGGATTTTATAATGTACTTCTGAGTTTTAAAGACGTTTAACTTGAAAGTGAAGAACAATGTACGACCAAAAACAGCTATTTGAATCACCCTTTAAGTATGTTCTTCTTGATGCTGTTATTTAACAACACTAATATTCACACGTGAGGAAGATGGCCGGAAAGGGAGCCATATTTACAGACTTTGTCAAAGCAGCTTTTATCATTGTTATCATTTTGTTACTATGCCGGTATCCACTCTTATGCACTTTATAGATCACAGTATTTCATCGGCTTCTCCTGCCTATGATCACAAGCTCGAACAGAGATGATTCGTCTGAAATCCAAGATTAAAACGACCTGCATTTAAATCAACCGGTCAATAAAATTGCAGTACTTTTGATTTAGTAGAGCTGGTAGATGGATCCAAAATCAATGCAGGAATCACAACGCATTAAATCTAACGCTAGTCTGTAGGAATGTGACGGTATTTAGAGAATCAGACGTAGTTATGCTGTAGTCTTTACTGTAGAGTATTTGCTGTAGAATCACAGATATCTTGCTGGGATTTAACTTGTAGAGTTATATGTGACCAACATATTAATCAGAAGATTTTAACAACTGGTACTTTGATGCTTATCCTCAAAAGCCAGTTATGTCGCACATCTTTGTGTCAGCTTTTAGCTTTAATTGGTTATTTATATGTGGTTTTTGATCATGGGAACTTAATACCCCGTAAACCGGACTTTGGTGTCTTTTGTTTCCACTGTGTTTTTGAAAGATATTATTTTTGGGGCGTTTTCAGCCTTTATTTTGATAGGACAGCAGATGACATGAAAGGGGAGAGAGAGGGGGAATGATATGCAGCAGAGGGCTGATATATATATATATATATATATATATATATATATATAT
>NC_045748.1:9501637-9520338 GCF_008692095.1 Etheostoma spectabile | reverse complement strand
TATATATATATATATATATATATATATATATATATATATGGGCGCCTGCTCTACCCACTGAGCCATCTGGGCGCCCGTTCCACTGTTTTAAAAGCCGGGTTACGTCACTGAAGAGACAGCAGCCCGGTTTGAGCTTCTACGTTTGAGTCACAGAGCTGAGCGAACACATATCACTTATCTGGAGGTATTTACAGAATCCTACAGAACCCTTCCACCCATCTGGATGAAAAGATACTCAAGTTGGTTTCAGTTGCTTCACTACCTGATTCGTACACTAGGGTGGGACTCTCTAGACCCCTTCACGAGTTGATTCAAAATGAGATTATAAAACCATTATCTATGCATCTTGTTGCATCAAAGAAATGTTTTTCTATACATGTTTTGCAATTAACTCTCACTGTTTGACTACTTGCTACTTTTAAAACATGTATTCATAATTAGCCGTACTTAAACACATAAGTTTACTTCCATTATTTTTTTTGAATGCAAGGAACATGAAATACGGTCCCTCATGTTTGTCGTGTTGCCAAATAGTTTAGTTAGACACAACTTGCGTACGGTGTGCCTCTCATCCAGGGTCCCTTTAAACTTCATAGAAGCCAAAATGCTTCCACACCCTAGCTTTTAACCCTGGGGGGGTCGATCTGTTTGTATCCAGACAGTATGTGGTTGCTCACACTCAGCCATCCACACCAAAACTCAAGTAGTAGCCTAGTCTACATTATATCGAGGACGTTTCACTTGTCACCTTCTTCTTTCTTAGTGTCGGCGCTCTAACCTGCGGCTGGTTTCGGAGGACTATGGGTACCTGGTCCTCTGATCTCTGCAGGGTAAATCCAGACAGCTCGCTAGACTATCTGTCCAATCTCAGTTTTCTGTTGCACGACTAGTTAGATAGATAGATAGATAGATAGATAGATAGATAGATAGATAGATAGATAGATATTGATCCCAAACACACGTTCCACCAAAACAAGTTCCTTCCCCGAGGCTGTTTTGCAGCGGCACCGTTGCTCCGTCTGGCGTTTAGTGACGCCCAAGATGATTCTGATTGGTTTGAAGAAATGTCGATGAATCAGAGCACGTTTTGTGTGGACTAGCCAGACCCTCCTCGGCAGCGCTGCCGAGGAGGGTCCCATTGTTGCAAATACGTCGCACTTTCGCTGCATAAATTGCAGATTTCCACGCAAAATAATCCAGGGCTTGCATGATTTCATAATCCCCGCATTTTCGTTGCAAAAAAGTGACATATATCTTTGCAGCCATTTTCCCCTGTTGCCTTGGGAATGTTATGAGGTAATGTAATTACACAACAAGACAAACAGTGTCTCTTTTTCATCAAACTGCAGTTTTTGCAAGTTCCCACAATATCATCGCATAGAATTGCTTAAATATCCCGCATATTCCATTGCATTTTTTTAAGAAAACGTGCCACATAATCATGGACCTTTGCCCGTAACGATCACAAAAAACCAATATATATACACACACACACACACACACACACACACACACACACACACACAACAACAAATCCTCAACCACAGATCATCTCAGTAAAGAGATTTTTTCAAGATAATTAGCTAATTTATATGTTTTGCATCTGAACAGCCATCTCAGTCTTTGAGCATCAATCATTATTTACAAATCCATCTCTGATTTTATCTTACAAAATAAAAAGATCACGCTGTTTTTATATCATTCAAACACATGGGACAGATCCATTTTTCCTCTTCTAACATTACCATATCGTCTCACAACGTTGTTACCGTCAATCCCATCAGGGTAATAATGTGAACTGGAACTTTTGATGTGATTATGGAGTTATAGTTTCCAGTAACCTGGATTAGAGAATATAGACACAACTTAAAAGAAACCAGTATGACAAACGTATGAACAGATGAAACCTTTTTTCATCCAGATGTCTTTTTAAAGAGTCTTTGAGGGATTCTGCAAAGACCTCCAGCCAACAACACCTACTGTCACCTGCACTAGCTCCAGGGTGGAGCACAGTGGGAATAAAAGCAGAGCCTGCGACAGGGGTGGAGTTCCTTTAGTGGAAAAGTGAGTTGACACTGCAAACCGGGTGGAGCAGGCGCTCAGCAGCTGCTCTACATCAGACATATTAAGTCCTGTCGGGATAACGTGTCAGAAGCATGGTTGAAAGCCCTTTACAACGTGTGTGTGTGTGTGACCCTGTTTTCAAACATTCCTTATTTGAGTTCTATCGAACACCTTTGAGTGTTGAAAGTTGCTCTTGCTTTTACTGAAGCGGACGACGATACTACCTAAAAAGCCATTTTCTCGGTAGAAACACGACTGTAGTAATACTTGACAAAGAAAACCCTATCTTTATGCAATATATCCATGTACGTTGATGCTGTATTCGTGTGTTGTGTTCAACAACTCGCTATAATTCCCTCCATCCTGATCCACGCGAGAAGTGTTTCATGTCGCAGCTTTGCTGTCGTTTCATAATTGAGTATATTTATGTATGTATGTGAGTATACACTCACAAAGTACTTGTTTAACGGCTTCTAAGAAGAGTTGAAGGGGCCGACAATGCTGTGATTAACTCTTCACAGAGCCAGTTTTAATGTAGTGGATTTTATTGAGTTGCTTTATTTTCAATAAGTCATAAGTCATTCCTTATGTCGGCTGTAATCTGTCAACCAGATATGTACGCGTGCAGTTTCTTTGGTTGTATTTACTCAGTTTGTGGCAAAATCATTGCCGGGTTCATACGAGATCACGTCTGTTGTTCTGAAAATGTGTAAAAACTCATTTTTTTTTCCCAGATTAAACGGGCAAACATTTCATCAGTCAGACTACTGATGTGTTTGACTTTTTTGTTCTTTTTGTTTATCTTCTTGTCGTCTTTGTGTTTTTGTCCATCTCTCTTTAATGGTGTGTGTGTGTGTGTGTGTGTGTGTGTGTGTGTGTGTGTGTGTGTGTGTGTTTGTGTGTGTTTGTGTGTGGTTGTGTGGGTGTGTGTTGTGTGTGTTGTGTGCTGTCGCGCAGAGAGAGAGAAAGTGTCGTTGTGTGCGAGAGAGAAGAGAAAGTGTGCGTGTGTGCGAGAGAGAGAGAGAAAGTGTGCGGAGAGAGAGAGAGAAAGTGTGTGCGAGAGAGAGAAAGTGTGTGCGGAGAGAGAGAAAGGTGTGTGCGAGAGAGAGAAAGAGTGTGCGAGAGAGATAGAGAGAAGAGTTGGCGAGAGAGAGAGAGAGAATGTGGTGCGATAGAGAGAGAGAGAAAGGTGTGCGAGAGAGAGAGAGAGAAATGTGTGTGCGAGGAGAGAGAAGAAAGTGTGTGTGGTGCGTGTGCGAGAGAGAAAGTGTGTGTGTTGGTGTCTCTGTGTGTGTGAAGTGAGAGTGAGAGAGTGATGTTTGTGTGTGTTGAGAGTGAGAGTGAGAGTGAGGAGAGTGTGAGTGTGTGTGTGGAGTGAGAGTGAGAGGTGAGAGAGAGTGTGAGTGTGTGTGTGAGTGTGTGTGTAGGTGTGTGTGGTGAGTGTGAGTGTGTGAGTGTGTGTGTGTGAGTGTGTGTGTGAGTGTGTGTGTGAGTTTGAGAGTGTGTGTGGTGTGGAGTGTGAGTGTGAGTTGTGAGTGTGAGTGTGAGTGGTGGAGTGTGATGTGTTGAGTGTGAGAGTGAGAGTGATAGCGAGTGTGTGTGTGAGAGTGAGAGAGAGTGTGAGTGTGTGTGTGAGAGTGAGAGAGTGAGCGAGAGTGAGAGAGAGAAGGTGCCGGAAGTACAGGGTAGAAAGTAGGGGTGGGGCCCTCGCTCCCCCACCCCAGCCCCATGGCTTTATGGGTGGTGGGATCCTTTTGCATCATGGTCTCCAGTCCTTCTTATTCATTCATGTCGGTTTGGATCTAGCACAAAAGAAGGGGCTGAGATCCCTGAGACCGCTGGAGGCCGAGGGGAGACCTGTTGGATTCACTGCCTGTTTCCTTGTTTTCGTCTGCGGCCCTCTGGGGGGGGGGGGTCTTAAAGAGACCAGCGCTAAGACAGCATTTCAGACAGAGGGGGAATACAGGTATATGGTATAATCCGAAAAAAATAGTGTTTTTTAACATTAATGCATGTAAACATGTTATAGTAGAAAGAAAAATCTAAGACTTTTTTACTAAGACCCCCCCCTATTTTATCAGCATCTAGATACGCCACACCTGTGAGGTGGATGGATTATCTCAGCAAAGGAGAAGTGCTCACTAACACATTTGTGAACAATATTTGAGAGAAATAAGCCGATTGTGTACATTAAAACTGTCTTAGATCTTTAAATTCAGCTCATGAAAAATGGGTGCAAAAACAAAAGTTGCGTTTATAATGATGAATCGATGAATTGTTTCATAACAATAAATCTGTGTAAGAAACACTTTTTTTTTTAAAGAAAGCTGAGCAGCTGAAACTCTACGGATCATATTCTGATGTCTCGGCCTGGAAGCTGCTCCATGACGTGGAGAATGAAGACAAAGAAAGAAGGAAGGAAAGAAAGAAGGAAGCATTAGATGAGAATGCAGCCAGTTGTGTTGACCTTTGACATTGGTCTTTGAGGAAATTAAGAAGATTCTGACAAAGAAGTGAACAAAAAGGATACAAATGCATTTAAGGTTTGTTATTTTACGATGGAGTGACGATTGAAGAAGATACTTCTGGTTTTGTCACGACCCTCCAAGACAGAAATGTCTGCCAGTAACCTATAAACCAAGATGGCGGTGGGAGTGAAACATTGACTTGTGCATAAAGGACCCCATCCACACACACCCCCCCCCCCCAATGTCCACCTATTGCACTGCCTATAGAGACCCTGGCCCCTCGGGACACAGACAACACACACAGCACACACACACGACCACACCACAGACACACCACGCACCACACACCACACAGACCCCACACACACACCCCACAACCACACCACACACACAGACACACACAGACGTGCTCCCGTTCCGTTGATGCCTCCCAGCAGCTCATCTCTCCTACCTGTACACCGAGGGAAATTATTTTCCCCAAATATCAGTTCAAGGTTCAAGGAGTCTTTTCTTTTTTGTTATCCCCGGGGGGCAATTTGCAGCAGCATGTAACAAAAAATAAACACACAGGTTATACAAGACAACAGCCATACATCTAGAACCTTACACTGACTTATTAAAAAAGCTCATAGCAGCAGGGACATAAGAGTCTGTCTGTCTGTCTGTCCGTCTGTCTGTCCGTCTGTCTGCCAGACGGCAACAAGAGGAAGCAGCTGCTAGTTTGAAGCTATTGTGTAGAAATTGAGTTTTAGTGACTAGGTGTATGCAATGCCGTTTTAGTCAATATTAAAGAAATGAATAAACACATAAATACTCTCACTTTGCCAGCCTTTTCCCCCCCATGGCCCTGTTCTGATGTGAGATGGCCACGCCCCCTAATTTACATATAGGAACTGGAAATAGAGAGAGGGAAATCAATAAATGTGGCATTAAGAAATAAAAGTACCATGAAAAAAAATTAAAAGTGAAACGTTTTAATTTATTTAACTAATTGATTCATTTATATATGAATATTCACATGTATTCATTTATTTACGTATTTATTGCCTTATTTACTTCAGGGATGTAGTTCAAAGGCATATTTATTTATGTATTTATTCATTTATTTAATATTGAGGAAAAAGGCATTCCATAGTAAGATTTTGTATTAGTGTGCTAATTAATAATTCAAATCAATCTTTGTAAGGACAATTGTAAAATACTGTAACAGACACACACGTGTACACACACATGGACACACACTATGTCTCAGCATCTGTTGTACTGTAACAGCAGAGCGCCATCTAGTGCTCAGTGGAAATACTTCTGAATATCAGGTGTGGCAGAAGTATTCAGATCCTTTACTAAAGTAAAAGTACTAGTACCACAGTGTAAAAATACTAAAGTTAAAGTCCTGCATTCAAAAGTTACCTAAATAAAAAGGACAAAAGTATCCAAACTGTTGTCGTGCCGACAACCAACACAATGATTGATCGACTGATTGATGCTGCTAATACTTCTACTTATACTGTAGCCTACAACAGTACTTGAGTACATGTACTCAGTACTACTTTTTTTTTTTTTTTTTAAAGATGAGGCCTTTGTTTGTGTAGGACAGCTGAAGACATAGGGTGGGGTGGGGGGGGGGGGATGAGGAACGACTGGCAGCAAAGGAGGTCGAACCTGCGGCCCGTGCGTCGAGGCGTAAACCTCTAGAAATTGTGCGCTCTAGCCAGGTGACTACCCAGGCGCGCGCCTCACAGGTAATCACCCCCCGCACCCACATGGTGCGCTGACGTCATGGGGAGGTGCAGTCAGAGTCGCGAGGGAAAACCTGTAGGTTACTGAATGGGGAGAGAAAGGAAAAGAGGGGAGAAAAGAAGCGAACAAGGTAAGTTAGTCGGACTACAGACTGGATTTACACCCCCTAGACAAACCTATTACCCCGCGTGCTTGGTTACATGTCGATTAGGAGTCGTTTGGAGTTTGAAACGTTAACTTTTAATGTCGGAAAGTCAGTAAACGTCACGTTGTGTTTAAAGCTTAATGGGCACATCGAGCGAAGTCTACCGCTGTCGCAACGAAACTTGTAGAAAACCCTCAACGAGAGCAACAATTACTGAAAGCTACATTCTGTATTGTATTTATAAAACAACGTTAAACAGGATATGACTTAACAATCACATGTTAAGTGTCAAAGTGTTAAACTGACTCCGCCGACCGAGCCCTCTGGCCGCGTGCCAGCTGCAGGTTTGTTGTCTCGTTATGAGGCCTCCATGACTGGACACACTGTGTTGACGTCATATGTAATACTTTGGACTGAATATATATATATATATATATATATATATATATATATATATATATATATTATATAGGTTCATGTATTGTAGGAGCTGGCATATTTATAGACTCTTATTTTATTAAAACAACCGTTTCCTCATAACAGGAGTAGGTTGTCTAACTCAACCTGGTGATGTATTAGCACACACACATACACACACACACACAGTCATCCTCAACGTAGTGGCGTAGGCAGAGATAGTATTATGGGCGGGCCAGTGCATAAGTGAGTGTGTCATTTTCAAAAAGAAGCAGCAAAAAAGCACAAACTGGAAAAAAAACTACCTTCCAACATATACTGCTTTACAACGGCTACAGCAGTACTGTCTACAACAAAGCTCAGTCTAAAAAGTTTCTACACAATGATATAGACCAAAACCTGTCAATTTGAACCTATTCAGCAACATTGGCTCGGCACAGGACTGTTATAAAAGTCTGTCTGTCATTAAACCCGAAAATACAAATTAAAATCATGAATGTCGGTATGAAACTAAACAAACACAAAGTGTTGGTCTGTAGATTGTCGTGTAAGTTATGTTGTTTGCTGCTAGCAGCCTGACGTCTGACGCCAAATCTTAGACTGGATCAAGTCCACGGCAGTGACAGGATCAAAGAAAACTAGAAACTACGTCACTCACAGATATGTTATCTTCTTATTTAATGTGGGCAACACACAAACACGTTTAAGCTAGAAACTCCTCCTAGAGACTCCTTAAACCTGCTTCCTATCTGATCTCCTGCAGGGGGAGACTCCTTAAACCTGCTTCCTATCTGATCTCCTGCAGGGGAGACTCCTTAAACCTGCTTCCTATCTGATCTCCTGCAGGGGGAGACTCCTTAAACCTGCTTCCTATCTGATCTCCTGCAGGGGAGACTCTTAAACTGCTTTCTATCTAAGTCCTGCATAGGGAGACTCCTTAAACCTGCTTTCTATCTGAAGTTCCTGCAGGGGAGACTCCTTAAACCTGCTTCCTATCTGAAGTCCCTGCGGGGGAGCCTCCTTAAACCTGCTTTCTATCTGAATCCTGCAGGGAGACCCTAACCTGCTTCCTATCTGATCTCCTGCGAGGAGACTCTTAAACCTGCTCCTATCTGATCTCCTGCAGGGGGAGACTCCTTAAACCTGCTTTCTATCTGATCTCCTGCAGGGGAACCCTTAAACCTGCTTTCTATCTGATCTCCTGCGGGGGAGACTCCTTAACCCTGCTTTCTATCTGATTCCTGCAGGGGAGACTCCTTAACCTGCTTTCTATCTGATCCCTGCAGGGGGACTCCTTAAACCTGCTTTCTATCTGATCTCCTGCAGGGGGAGACTCCTTAAACCTGCTTTCTATCTGATCTCCTGCAGGGGGAGACTCCTTAAACCTGCTTCCTATCTGATTCTCTGCGGGGCACTCCTTAAACCTGCTTTCTATCTGATCTCCTGCAGGGGGACTCCTTAAACCTGCTTTCTATCTGATCTCCTGCAGGGGGCGACACGTGCGGTTGCAAAAGGAGGTCGGTTTCTGTAGAAATCAATGAGAAAGTGACCCACTTCTCCCTTGATTTAATACCTCAGTCAACATCTTCATATACATTTATGGTCACAATCTCTAGTTTTAAGTCTTCTGCAACAAAGAATGATGTTCATATTTTTGAAATAAGGTCTAGATGACTTTAAAATCGGCGATAAAGCTAGGGGGTGTTTCAGGGCGTGGCTATGATGTGATTGCCAGTGAAAGTGTAATGTAACGTAGAGAGTATACGGGCTCCTCCCTATCGTCCAGTGTTCGAATTATACCGTGAGTTATACAGCTATTTTTTTTTATTTTTTATAGATGACGTCATGCCATCATTTGTATATTTATTTTATATTTGTATATTTACGTCATTACGCAATAATTTGCATAAAGCTTAGTGGTTGTGTCAGCGAGGTAGATGGTAAGAAATATAAGTCTTTAGCCAAATAATCACAATTATATTTATTACTTAGGCAGCCTATATTTGAAGTAAAAACAAAACAATTCTACTAAGGGAGGGTGAAAGATCGAGGAAGATCTCTCAAAGATGGCTGTCTAGCCTTTGTAATGTCCCCCATCTTCACATCTCAGACCTTTTTTGTATCTTTGTGTCTTTACAGGCGATTCCTCGGCACTCTGTGTGTTCACACCAGGTTTGCATTCAGAACCGCAGGCCAATGTAAGTCGTGTTGAGTGACTGCGTGTGAAAGAGGTATACAAACACAGTTCATTATATTTTTTACTTCTCGGGATCATTTAAGGAAATGGGCTTTCAAGGGCTGAGCGGTCGTCAAGAATGTATTTTTGTGCTGTCTGACTGCAAACAATATTGGTGAGTTGAGCATTCCTGGAACAACCACAGGGGATTTTTGTGCTCCCGACTTGATCGCAGCACAAAAATGCATTCTTGACTCAGCTTGCATGGAGGATGCTGGGGTAACATCTTCACCCATGAGGGCTTTTCTCTGGTGAGCTCAGGTACCGGGGGTTAGCGGGTCGGAGCGGGTAGTAAACAGACTTTGCATGAGTTGTCTTCTTGAATGTCTAATTTTAATTTCTCATCAATCTGGGACTTCTGTTGTTTTCTGGCTTCTTCCTTTTTATAGTTCCTCTTTCTTTGCCTACTGAGTTCTGTTTATGATTTGAATTGATGATAAAATGATGAGAACTTAAATGATTAATTCATTAATTGATGAAAAACTGGCAACAATTCTGATTATCATGTCAATATTAGACGTTTTTTTCTAGCAAGTTCCTGCTTGTCATTTGTGAGGATTTGATGCTTTTCTTTTTGACATGATAGTTTGAGTTTTTGGGTGGGGGTGGGGGGACTTTCAAGGATGTCACCTTACAAAGTGAGACGTTAAAAATGTGTTCTGGTTATTCATATGGTCCATTACACAGTGAAAATATCTTTAATGATATCTTTTAAATTCCTGTTTTTGTCCGAACTCAATTTAATAAAACTGAGAAAAGCGACAAATCCTCATATGTTAATAAGCTGGAAACGGCAAATATTTGGCCTTTCTGCTAATGAGTCAATTATCCAAATAATTTAAAAAATGTTTTTACTTGCAGCTCAAATGTAAATGTGTGTGTGTGTGTGTGGTGCTCTCTCTCTCTCTCTCTCTCTCGCTCTCTCAGGGACCATCACCATCCAAATGTCCAATGGAGGAGGCTTTTACGGACGCACTGAGCGTGTCCGCCAGTCGCCGTACTACGACCAGGTACCGCCAGGCTCCTTACCCCGGGGAGACGCCAGCGATCTGCAGACGCTGAGTGAGCAGAGAGCGCCTCACCTCGCCCGGAGCGCCGACCCGCTCCCTCCTCCGCCTCTGCCGGACCAGCCTCCCGTGGGGCCCGAGTCTTATCCCAGCGGCAGCGAAGACAACCTAGACCCGGACCGCGACCCCGCCCTCGACATCAAACCGGTCCACCGCTTTATCCCCGACTCCTGGAAGAACTTATTCAGAGGAAGTAACCACAGCAGTAAAAAGGCGTGGTCTATGCCTGGCTCCTCATCTAACAACAACAACAACAGCAGCGGCGCCACCAGTGAGGGGGTTCGCTGCTCTCCTCCACATTCCCCCTCCGTTCCTGGATCATACCGGGACCCGTATGGCGGCTCAGGCGGCAGCCACAACTCGCGCAAGGAGCTTCTGGACGCCCATGAGTCTGTGTCAGGGCAAACCTACCGCACAGCTCTGACCTACACCGAGCGGGTGGAGGAGTATCACATGCGCTACGACTACATGAAGTCCTGGGCTGGACTGCTGAGGATTCTGGGATGCGTGGAGCTCCTGCTGGGAGCAGCTGTGTTCGCCTGCGTCTGTGCTTACATCCACAAAGACAACGAGTGGTTCAACATGTTCGGATACTCGTCTCCTGGAGGAGGGTACGGAGGAGGGTACGGCGGGTACGGAGGTTACGGTGATGTGACGGGGGGATCCTACTACTCAGGGCCCAAGACCCCGTTTGTGTTGGTTGTGGCGGGGCTGGCCTGGTTGGTGACTGTGATCATGTTAGTGCTGGGGATGACCATGTACTACCGCACCATTCTGCTGGACTCCTCCTGGTGGCCTCTGACTGAGTTCACCATAAACCTGGCGCTGGCCGTGCTGTACATGGGAGCAGGTAGGCAACGCAGCGGCACACACAACACATTACAGCGCTTTCCACAGGTCGAGTTTCACTTCATTTATTAATTTATTTGACAGGGACAGTGTACATTATTTAAAATTGCTGCAAATGCACCAGCATTTGCCAAAAGGCCATTTTTCATCCGTTGTCCCTGGACAGATCATAACATTTTTACCTAAAAAAACAACAACAACATTAAGAAGATTTACAGTGAACATTACAAATATAAAAAGCAGTAAAACAGATATAACTCTTCAAATCCTGTTGATGAATACAGTGTACAAGTTTGCTATAATACAGACATTAGGGTAAAAAAAAATTATATTATATAATTACATTGACACAGCAGAGACACAAGTGGCAGCATGATTGGGTTGAGGGAAGATACTTGTGCTAAGCACCAGAATCGCCTAAATCAAATCGTAAGATGGTCAAATAAACTGATTGGTGAGTCCCAGCTGCAACCCACATCCCTGTATGCTAAACTACTACAGCGGATAGCTATGGCCGTCTTAGAAGACAGCCTACACCCTTTGAATAGGACATTCCAGTATGTCCCCTCTGGATGGAGGCTAATAGTCGCTGGTTGGTTTGTTTTGTTTTGTCCCAGCAGCAATCACTCTGTTAAACAAACCGTAGAATTACTTGCACACAACGCACAAGCACGTTGATCATGTTCTAGCTGTAGAATTTCTGCATATAACTGCACAAGTCAATGTGGTTGGTTACTGTCTTTATAAATGTTTTACTGTCTGTTTTATATGTTTTAATGTTTTGTGTGTTGCATGTTTCTGGTGGTCTCCTCTGAAAGAAAATGGAGTGCATTTTAAAGTTAAATGCATCAATCTGGTGCAATTTGAGATTAATTTAATCATAAACACATTGTTTGTGTCAGAGATGCACAATATATCACTATATAAATATACATATATAAATATATCACCTGGCGCAATAAACACAGAGAGAGGTTTTGACACATCGCGAAAGACACTCAGAGATTTTGTTTTGTTGAAAGAAAATATCAATAGAAAGCTGCAATTTAAAGATTAACTGTAGTTCATTTTTTTAGTGGTGCCTTTTCTATTCAATTCAGGAATATTTCCCTTTGGTTTGTTTGATATTCAACGAGCAATTTGTTTTGCATTTTAACAGAATCCTGAAAGCAGCAGAAATTCAGAACTGAGTACACTTTAATATCTGTTCATTTATCGCAAGTATTATTGTTATTGGGAAAGTCAACGTTATTGCATATTTACATATTGTGCAGCCCTAGTTTGTATAGATATGGATGGTGAGGACATGACAAACAAGTCACTTCAGCAAAGCATGGTAAAGGAGACGGAGTTTCAATCACAAATGGTCAAAACACATAATGGACTATTGTACTGTAATGCTGGATACCACTGGAGAAAAGTATGAGTATTATTTTTTTAACCTACCTCTTGTATTGCACGTTATCTTTTGGTTTACCAGGCATTGCCTATGTCCGAGACACAACCCGCGGAGGCCTCTGCTCCTACCCGGTCTTCAACAACGGCATCAACGGGGCGTTCTGCAGAACAGAGGCAGGCCAGACTGCTGCCATCATCTTCCTGTTTGTCACTCTGCTGTTGTATCTGATCGGAGCCCTGGTGAGTCTCAAGCTGTGGAGACATGAAGCTGCTCGCAGGTACCGGGAGAAGCACGGCCTCGAGGTGAGATCACAGACGTGTTTGATTCAAGGGTTGAGTCCTGGGATTCTTCAAAATCACTTGGGGATTCTTCTTAAACTTTAAGGGTTATTCCAACCCTATCTATCACTCCGATGGCTAAAAAAACAGGCTACAGACATGTTGACACACACACACACACACACACACACACACACACACACACACACACACACAATGCAACAGCAAACCATGCATTTGCACACAGGCTTACAGCTGTGGAGGAATGAGTAGGTGGTGTCTGTGAGTCCTATCGGTGTGCCGCAGGGCAAACAGGTGCACACACAGCATAGTTTAACTATACGGTACTAGTTTTTGAGCCTATATTTACACTACTAGAACGCTGCTGCTCGGGTCCTCACTAAGACCAAGAGACTGGATCACATCACTCCAGTTCTGAAGTCTTTACACTGGCTTCCTGTGCCTCAAAGAATTGATTTCAAAGTACTTTTTGCTAGTTTAAAAATCCCTTAACGGTTTAGGGCCAAAATACATTTCTGATCTGCTACTTTTAACTGTTTATTCACATGTTTTATCTGTTTTTATTTTTTTTAACTGATTTTGCGTAAAGCACTTTGAATTGCCCTGTTGCTGAAATGTGCTATACTAATAAAGCTGCCTTGCCTTGCCTACTACATTTTGCTTTAAAAATGAATATGTTTTGCTACGTTCACGCCTTGCATTCACACTACTACGGCCCCTAAAACGGAGACATTTGGAAACACTGCTGCCCCCGTTTTGGTTTGAAACTCCGGGGTTGCTTTTTGACGCATTTTCATTTTTAGATAACTACCTATTTGAGCGGTATCGTTTTTCTTCCCAATCGTATCAGTTATGTAACCTACACAACCTTATCTGTCCTCCTATCACTAACGTCACCCATCGTGGACATGCTCTTACATCCCAGCACCTTCTTTATGCCACGTTACATTTTTTTGAAACGCCAGTTTTCTTTACATCATTGGTGATGCGAAGCATTTTAGTAAAGCCACTGTGTAGCGTAGCGCCGTCAGAAGAGTGTGACTAACTCTGCAACATTTTTTAAACGTCTTTGTAGCGTTGCCTGGACACAAACCAGTGAGAGACATTGAAAAGGAGTTCCACAATATTGCAGGTGAAACCGTTTGAAATCACAGATTATGAATTATAATTCTGTTAATGATGGTGCTACAGCCTCAGAATGGGATTAGTAGGCCTGGGACTTGTTCGCCCTAAGGATTGCACCTGAATGAAATAATAGCTTATAGGTTCAATCCTATTTCACTAGTAAAATTAGGCTATACTCATGATTACATATTATGTTAATACACTATATAGAAATTTACGCATTGACTCCAGCAGAAGTTTTCTCCCACGCAAATTCTCTTTTGCAGCAGCCGCTGTGTTGCTTTTTTAACCAAATACATGTTCACACTCGCAGTATGTGTGCATGAGTATTTCCGCCAAACCGTTTGTTTGTTGCCATGGTGAATCCAAGTATCATGGCTCCATTCATGCTGCCTTTGTATGGTGGTGGTGCATTCACATGAACCTACTCTTGAGTTGATTGAACCAACTCAAATCAGATGTTCAGACATCGGGGTTAGACTCTGAGTTTGTTTAAAACGGGCTCCTGATCTCGGGCTTTGGAAAACACAGATCAACATTTTTCACCATTTTCTGGCATTTTAAAGACCAACCATCTTACGTTAGACTGATGACTGAGTGAAAATGAAAATAATTGTTAGTGGCAGCCCTATTATCAATCCTCTCATCTAACTCTCTGCAAGAAAGCAAAGAAGAACTTTTCCCAAAATGTCAGACTATTCTCTTCATGAAGTCTGATCATCACTATTACCTGCATGTTAACTTGGTTATATTTTTTTGTGTGTTTTGTTTACACAGATGCGTCCCTCTGACGTGCGAGTGGCACAATCCTTGGTAAGCATCCTGTAACGCCGCGTAATTTAAAAATCATAATACAGACAAACGCATCTACGTCGGGGTTGATGAAAGCATGAAAGCTAACACTCTTTTTATTTTATTTGGTAGCTCAATCAGCACAGTTCATTTGGTTTTCCTGTTGCTGTGTCCATGCAGATAGTTCCAGTTTCGGCCTCTGCAGCCAGAGGTCCTGAACAGATCCACGAGTCCTCGGTCGCTCCCATCCAGGCTGCTCCGAAACCAGTCCCACCACACATTCTGCAGGGAGCCATACCATCAGGACACATCCCAAAACCTGTTATTGTGCCTGACTACATCAGGTAAGTGCTAAAAAATCAAGTAGAACTTCGTTTGTCCCCAAAGAGGCAATTGTTTTGGCAGCAGTGACTACAGTAATCACAAACTATCAATGGAAATACAACATATAATAAAAAATAGTTAAAAAAACATCATTTAAAAAGCCATGTTTACCAAGCGCGGTCCAGTATGAGTTAAGCAGCGAGATGGCTGAGGTTATGAAGGAGTGTTTATATCTATTATTTATAGATTTATATCTGTTGGTTTTAACTAGTGGGTATATGAAGAGGGAACCAGAAGATAGGGGCTGTAACTCCAGGTGCAGGGTGGGGGGGATGTCCAACAGAATGGATTCTTAACTTTCTGTTGATCACCCATGATACTGCTACAGACCTTTGTCACCTTTTGTAAAGATTGTTTTTTTACAGGATACTGTATAGTGAAATAGAAACAATAAACTGTAGGGATGCAACTAGTGATTATATGTATCAACGATTAATACAGCAGTTGTTTCCTCAGTAAATTGCTTGTCCTTTAAATTGCAGCGATCTCGACTGAGTTGTCCCGTCCGCACCACAGTTTGATTGGTTGATTGACCGCGGTCACACCAGCTGAAATGATCTAAACTGAACTAAGTTTGTTTACTCTCATGATGTTACTGACGTGTTCTTCTCTTCCTCCATCGTGCAGCAAGTACCCAACGATCCGGTCAGACGAGGAGCGGGACCAGTACCGAGCCGTCTTCAACGACCAGTACTCCGAGTACAAAGAAATCCACTCGGAGGTGCAGGCTACCCTCAAGAAGTTCGATGAGATGGACGCCATGATACGCAGTCTGCCCCAGCACCCCACCAGCCAGATGGTGATTGGTTGCACACATCTCCTGTGCTTCTCTAAATGATCAAATGTTTCTTTGTGTGCATCTGTTGTTTCTGAAGTCAGGCTTTGACTATCTAGTTTGGAGTATTTTGTCTCAGATATACTGTATACATGCTATTTATGAGGCTAACTCCCACAGATTTTATATCATTTAACTCATTGTAAGCAGATTGAAAAGCGTATTTATTTAACAGGCAGGGACGGTTTTACAAAAGTTATAGTCCCCTTGCATTATGGGACTTGTAGGCTCTATTTTTGCAGCTTGACACACACTCAGGACTTTAATTTTCATCAAAATCAAGGCTGAGATACAGTTTTCTTTTTTGTGTTTTACAATTGCAGAAGTACTCTGTTAATATCTGAATATGCAGTACTCCTTACGTGTATTTACAAATAATAAAATGTTTCACATTGTGCAGACAGTTTCCAACAAACTGCGCTGCCCAGAAAGGATCTTTTTTAGATTTGGAAAACATTTTGATGCTCGCAGTTTAGGTGTAGTCCATTTTAAACGCTGTCTTTGCGAACACGTTTATTTATTTTATTATAAATGCCCATACCGATAGATCGGGGAATGCCTAATTTCGGCGGATGATATCGGCCCGCTGAGATATCGGTCGGGCTGTAGTTCCGACCAGTGTTTGGTTTCATGTGAGCGCTGAGGAATCATTTTGGTCAGAGACTGGTTGTGTCTGGAATATTGCACCCAGTCTTTTTGTGGTTAAAATGTGCCTCATTTCCCTATCTTGTAACTTCCTCTGTTTACACTTCCTGTTCCCGCTGGACTTCCCCTCCGCCCTCACATTCCTTCTCTGCTCCATGCAGAAGCACCTGATTTGCATTGTACCTGATTTTAATAATTGTTGAAGCATTTTCCTGCATTTCACTCTTTAATGGATTGACCTGAGTTTAACACGGTGTCTCTCTCTCTCTCTCTCTCTCTCTCTGTCTCTCTTTCTGTCTCTCTCTCTCTCTCTGTCTCTCTTTCTGTCTCTCTCTCTCTCTCTCTCCTGTCTCTCTTTTCTGTCCTCTCTCTCTTCTCATCTCTCTCTGTCTCTCCTCTCTCTCTCTCTCTGTCTCTCTTTCTGTCTCTCCTCTCTCTCTGTCCTCTTCTTTCTGTCTCTTCTCTCTCTCTGTCTCTCCTCTTTCTGTCTCTCTCCCTCTCTGTCTCTCTTTCTGTCTCCTCTCTCTGTCTCCTCTTCTCTTCCTCTTGTCTCTCTCTCTCTTTTCTCTCTCTCTCTGTCTCTCTCTCTCTCTCTCTCTGTCTCTCGCTGCAGGAGGTTGATCGCATTAACAGAATCCTTCAGGACTACCAGAGGAAGAAAAATGTGAGCCTATTGTCTGGTTGATGTGTTGTATACGCCGTCTGCAGCAGTGGCTTTTTTTTGTTTCTCTTTGACACGGATTCTAAATATATCTATCTAGATCTAAATGTATTAATGTAAAAGTCAGATTACATGGTTTTCTTTTTTGTCAACAAATCCCATGAAAAGACCAAAACTAACAACATGTAAGTCCGTCCCTCGATACTTTATGTCTGTTGCTCTCAGTTCCAAGCCCATTGGTTCCTACTAAGGATGCACATTTTTAAAAACACAAATATACAGTGTCATTAGTACTGGTAATTTCCTAAAACAGCTGGTTGCTGCAGTAGGAGGAAATAATTTTAGTTGTGTGTGTGTGTGTGTGTGTGTGTGTGTGGGTGTGGGTGAACATGTCACTGAGTGCAGCAGTGTGGCTCACTGACGTGTTTTTAACAACAACGGAGCTTTGTGGCACAGAGAAAGAACGTATATCAGGGTTTGATACACACAATACTTGTTAGTTGATACATTATCTGTTGTTTTGGGACTTTTTATGGGAAAATTAGAAAAACTGAGAAAATCGGACAAACAGTTAAAGTTTTCAACGGTGATTCAGACTGAAAATCTGCAGAACTTAGCGGCCTGTTTTTCCTCTTTGGGTGGAGATGTGTTAACAGATGTGTTCACAATGTGTCCGCAGATTCTGTGTAGCTCTGAATATCACAAGCGTTATCTCTTAGGTTTAATAGTAGTCATTATTTTTCATCCATCAAACCAGGACCCGACCATCCTCGAGAAGAAGGAGCGCTGCGAGTACCTGAAGAGCAAACTGTCGCACATCAAAAAGAAGATCCAAGAATACGATAAAGTGATGGAGTGGAACGACGGATTCGGCTAAAGCTCTGAGGCGTCTCTGCGCTGCTCCACCACTGATCTCTAATGCAGAACTGTTTCTGACAGCTGAGCACTACTGGAGGTGGAAACAACATTTTAACTGGAGAGTAAACAGGATGTTTCTGGAGCCGTACAGCGGTTGTTGTCCAGTAGCAGTTTTGTATGTATGTTTACTAAAGGCCACACACGTAGAACTAAAGGGGAAGGCTTTTATACTTAAAGGAATAATCTGACATTTTGTGAAATCCGCTCCAAGATTTAATGGGTGCTTCCTTGGCCCATGCTACCTTCTAGGGCTGGGTGTTGCCAGTGACGTCCCAAATAGTTTAGACTCAGATTCACAGGGTCCCACTTCGGTTAGGGAACTTTCACGTACAATACAAACTTAGTCTGGATATAAAAGAGATTCTCAGAAAACATATGCCAGAAATTATACAAGAAAGAAGCAACCCTTTAAATGCTTTTTATAATGCACCCGTTTAATGAATACATTAAGAATTTACCACAAAAAAGTTAGTTTAAAGTCCTTTTTACTTTACAGGACATATATGATAGTCATACTATAGCAGTCGTCAACACAACATGGTGCAACTGTCAATTACAGTTAGTAGAGTGGTCATGTTTAAGAACAACTGTACAACTATACCATTGAAAACAATCAAAAGAGCTCTCTCTCTCTCTCTCTCTCTCTCTCTCTCTCTC
>NC_045748.1:9499396-9501627 GCF_008692095.1 Etheostoma spectabile | reverse complement strand
TGACAATTCAACAGAACTTCTGGTCTTTACAGTTGAATTTAGCCGACAAAAGGTGACTGATTTGCGGTCAAGGACAGTTAAAGGGTAACTACCATTTTTTCAACCTCAAACCTGTTTTCCTATGTTTTTGTGTCTAAGTGACTAATGGGAACAATTCTTTGACATTGGTTTCGTCAGGCGCTAAAAAAACAATACTCTTAGCGTGTATAGAGCCAACATATTTTCACATGTAAATAGGTAAACTATGTGTTTATTTCATCAAAAAACAAGAGTTGTGATGGTTAGAGATGTAGAGAAACGACCCAAAACAACTTTTCATTGTTTTATTTTGTTTCTGTCGACTTGGAATAAAGTGTATTTTACGGTGCTAAAATTACTGTTAATTTACATGGAGTCTGGTGGGTTTAGTGAACGCAATTTAACGGATGTTTTTATGTTAAAAAAAAGGATCTTACACTTTAAGAGAAAGGTCGACCTCATTAGAAATCCTTTCCGTAATGTTGTCAGACACTTAGAATATTAATCTGAGCCTGTCAGTGGCAAAATGAGCACTTTTGTGAAGATAAATACAATTTTCCCAATTACACTGTAGCTTAATACTTAATACTGGACCAATGTCAAAGATTGTTGTTCCTATCAGTCACTTAGACACAGAGACATAGGAAAATAGGGTCCAGATTGAGGGAAAAACGGTAGTTACCCTTTTAAGTTTAGACTCCAAAACAACTAGTTAAGATTAGTTTTGGGTTTAAAACACCAGTCCCCTTCAGTAGTCCCGGGACACAAACACCTGTTTTCTGGGTTACATTCCCAGTTGACTTCTTCCTGGACATGAAATCTGCTCCCCAGCTTGACAGCTTTGTGTGTTACATGGCCTTGTGCATCATAGTGAAAACGTACATATTAAAAGATCATTGTCAGGACATCAGATCACTCAAACAAAGATCAATTTAAATTGGAAAATTGATTATTTGAACCCAGCCCTACGCCTTTACAACAAGTTTCATGAAAATCAGGCCACTAGTTTTTCTGTCTTCCTGCTGACAGACAAAGTAAAACTAACCTTGATGGAGGAAATGATACGAGAGGGTTATCGATCATCCCGTCAAACTCTCTGCCAGCAAGTAAATAAACACGTTTCCCAAAATGTCAAGCTATTCCTTTTTAAAATGCATATGCAAAGGACTTTATATATACTGTATGTGTGTGTGTGATACTGTGACTGTGATTGTAGCTGAGGCTTTATTCATAATCTCATAAAATGGCACTGGTATCCGATGGATGAATGTTTGCATGGAGTCAGTGGAAGATGGAAAGGTAAAAATGTAAGAGGCTGCATTATTTCTGTAAAGATTTACCTCTGGTGCACGTCCGCCTGTCAGTTTTCACGTCTGTCTGTTGTCCACATAAATTTCACAAATGAAAACCACCACTTGTTTGGACTAATCCTAATCTAGCTGGTTTCTCGAACTGCTGTGACTATTGGTTGCTTTTTTTAATGTTGTTGTACACTGTCTGTCTCAATCTGGAACTATGCATGTCTAATCGTAGAATTTTAAATGTTTGTTGTGACACTTCTACCATTTCACAGATTAAAGATTTTGTACTTTAGTCTCTAATTTCCTAAATATCTCCCTTTTTATCTTCTTCACACCACTGTAAACATTGGACTCTTCGATTGACAGGAAATTATATCATAAGGTCTGTGCTTTTCTCATGTTATCAAGTATAATTGTACATGTTGCTGTAAATCTTTTCATAAGTTAAAGTGATTAATTGGTGCTTTCTGTCTCAAGAACACAGTTTTGCTTCTGCTCTGGGATCTTCCTTTATTCCTTTATCAACAGGCAGCCAGTTTCTTTAAATGGAAAAGGTAAGAAGAACAATCCAGGGTGTTAAACTCAGCAGAATAAAGAATAAAGATGGAGAAACTCCAGAGATAAATGAGTAAGTAGGGTCACTTGTTCATGTGAACTGCAAAAACAAACATTCCTTTGTTACAGCTTTTCAAATGAAAAAACGTGTTGCTTTTATTACGTAAGGACCGGTCTTAATGAGATGTCAAAGCACATTAAGGCAAAAGAAAATATTGTTTGTAGGATGTTATGTATTTTTCCATTGATTCCTCTGTCATGTTTGATTAATGCACACACACACACACACTTTAAATACCCACAGTGGCTTGAGAATGTTTACACACCCATGGTAAAGTTGATTAAAAAGAGGAATTA
>NC_045748.1:9497101-9499386 GCF_008692095.1 Etheostoma spectabile | reverse complement strand
CATCTTTTGGAAATTGATCTTAATGCCCTAATTCAAAGAATTTAGGAAAATCCAACCTTTTTAAGGACACAGATTTTCTTTATGAATGAATAATGTAAATAAATAAATAAATAAATGTTCTTTTAAAATACAGGGGACATAGTATCTTGATCCATGTAATAACTGGCCTTTAATAATAAAAATCTGCCTTCCTCTATGGGAATTTAACATAGGGGGGTGTATACTTATGCCTCCTGTACTTTAACATAGGGGGGTGTGTGTACTTATGCCCCCTGTATTTTAACATAGGGGGGTGTATACTTATGCCCCCTGTATTTAACATAGGGGGGTGTATACTTATGTCCCTGTATTTTAACATAGGGGGGTGTTTACTTATGCCCCGTATTTTAACATAGGGGTGTATACTTATGCCCCTGCATTTTAACATAGGGGGGTGTATGCCTTATGCCCCTGTATTTTAACAGGGTGTGGTTACTTATGCCCCTGTATTATACATAGGGGGGTGTATCTTATGCCCTGTATTTTAACATAGGGGGTGTGTACTTATGTCCCTGTATTTTAACATAGGGGGTGTTTACTTATGCCCCTGTATTTTAACATAGGGGGGTGTATCCTTATGCCCCTGTATTTTAACATAGGGGGGTGTTTACTTATGCCCCTGTATTTTAACATAGGGGGTGTTTATTTGCCCCTGTATTTTAACAAGGGGGGTGTATCTTATGCCCCTGTATTTTACATAGGGGGGTGTATACTTATGCCCCTGTATTTTACATAGGGGGTGTTTACTTATGTCCCTGTATTTTACATAGGGGGTGTATACTTATGCCCCTGTATTTTAACATAGGGGTTGTATACTTATCCCCTGTATTTAACATAGGGTGTGTATATTATGCCCCTGTATTTTAACATAGGGGGGTGTTACTTATGCCCCTGTATTTTACATAGGGGGTGGTATACTTATGCCCCTGTATTTTAACATAGGGGGGTGTTTACTTATGCCCCCTGTATTTTAACATAGGGGGGTGCATACTTATGCCCTCTGTATTTTAAGGAAGAACATTTATTTACATTATTCATTCACAAAAAAAGGTTAAAAGGTTGTATTTTCCTAAATTTTTTGAATTAAGGCATTAAGATAAATTTCCAAAAGATGATTTTCTTTATTCCTCTTTTTAATCAACTTTACCATGGGTGTGTAAACTTCCTCAAGCCACTGTACCTACCTACTGTTACTTACCTACTACACTTACGGAAGCATCGCGAGGTATTTCCAAGACAGACTTTCCGGTTCAGTCAGGTAACGTGACACCTGTTGGGGGGGGGGCGGGGCTAAACGGCCCGAGAGCTGCATCGCTGCCTAAGGTGTGGCCTGGATTGTTTATCAGCAGCAGCAGTTTCAGTTGAGACATTTTCAGGTGCAGCAGAGACAAAGAGACAGGTGAGTGTGTCCCTTCACTTTGTTAAATTAGCAGCAGACACTTGTTTCACGTTGTGGTTTTAAATCTTTAAATACTGTGTTACCTGTGGCAACAACCAACCGGTGTGGTGTTAGTGACCACCTTAAATCACTTCAACATCTCTGCTGTGTTGTCAAAATAACGCGTTAAAGTGCGTAATTATTAGAATTAAACCTACAAAATGGTTGAATGTGTTGGCTGTCATTTTTATTTTCGATTAAACAGGAAGTGTTTAAGTTTTAAAAACATTGAAAAGACGTTTTCCTTTGATTCAATTTCCAAGCCACCAGGAGAAAATGTCGGTTTAAAAGCTCCCAGCGTGTTATGATGTTGTAGTGTCAGTTAAAATAAAATCTAAAGGTCTCGATGATTTGTTAATTGACAAAGAAATAATCGGCAACTGTTTTTTTTATAATCGATTAATCGATTGAACCTGTAGTCCCAGCTTCTTCTAACACATTTGTGTTAGCTATGTCGCAGTAAACGTGCCTACTGTCTTTAAGTTTAGGAGTTATGTTCGATAATGTCATTTCTTTTTCACTCAAACTCTATTTTAAGAAGTAAATAATTGCTAACAATATGAATGTTGTTGCAGATTCTTCTCCCAGAGCAGCACCAGTGGATCAACATGTCCTCCCGGCCCAATGGGAGTCCACCTCCCTACGACTCAGATACCAGAGAGTAAGTCCTTTCAATAATAATAATAATAATAATAATAATAATAATAATACAGTAAACATGTTTCTGTTTATTCTATATGCTCAATTTAAAAATATTCACTGAGCTCAAGTTGATGACTGACTGTATGAACACCCCCTGATTGGTTTA
>NC_045748.1:9482778-9497076 GCF_008692095.1 Etheostoma spectabile | reverse complement strand
TAATGTGTGGCACTCTGTACTAAGATTGAAAATGTGAATTTGCCTCACCGTATATAAAGGCATGTCTTCTTCTTCTTCTTCTTCTAATATTTGAAGGCTGTCTTCTTCTTCTCTAGTAATGTTGAAGGCATGTCTCTTCTTCTTTAGTAATGTTGAAGGCATGTCTTCTTCTTCGTAATATTGAAGGCATGTCTTCTTCAGATACTTTGAGCATGTCTTCTCTCATAATATTCAAGGAATGTCTTCTTCTTCTTCTTCAGTAATTTGAAGGCATGTCCTTCTTCCAGTAATATTCAAGGAAATGTCTTCTTCTTCTTCTAATGTTGAAGGCATGTCTTCTTCTTCAGTAATATTCAAGGAATGTCTCTTCTTCTTTTCAGTATGTTGAAGGCATGTCTTCTTCAGTATATTCTGAAGGCAGTCTTCTTCTTTCCTCTTCTAGTAATATTCAAGGAATGTCGTCTTCTCTCTTCAGTATGTGAAGGCATGTCTTCTTCTTCTTTGTAGTATGTTGAAGGCAGTCTTCTTCAGTAATATTGAGGCTGTCCTTCTTCTTCTTCCGTAATATTGAGGCATGTCTCTTCTTCTTCAGTAATTGAGGCAGTCTGTCTCTTCATGTAATATAAGGCTGTCTTCTCAGTACAGGATGTCTTCTCTTCATAATATTGAAGGCATGTCTTCTTCTTCTCAGTAATTTCAGCTCTTCGAGTGAGCTGCGCCTCCTGTAAGTAGACGAGAGCAGGCGGCAGCAGCGGGGGCGGGGACAGAAAGCTGCGGTGAAGTCGTACCGTTTCCAGCCGATTCCAGCCGCCTTCAGTGCTGACAGGAAGTGACAAAACACTGTGGTGCGATTCCGATTTATAAAAATATATCAACCCTCATACCAGCTGGTACACAGTCTCCAGTTTGGTTAGTTATGACAAGTAGCTGGCAAGTGCTCTACATGCGACCTGTTGCTGATTTGAATGTACCAGACTGTATGATCCCGTGATCTGAACGGATTTAGTCTCTCTGACTTCTAAAACGTCTCTACATCCACACAGCATGTGTTCTGGACAGAATAAGTCTTTAAAATCAGACAAATCAATTAAAATCGCTCCGTTCAAAAACATAAAAAGTTTATAAAACGTCCCATCATGTTGTAACCACTCACTGTTAAATCAGCTGAGAAGCCGGCGTTTCCCAGCATGCTCTGGGTCCGCCTGGGTCCGCCTGGCTCTTGCAGTCGGTGAAAAGCACATTGCGCCGCCTGCGTCTCAGCCCTCGCCGCCTGCGTCTCAGCCCTGCGTCCGCCTGCGTCTCAGCCTGCTTCCGCCTGCGTCTCAGCCCTGCGTCCGCCTTCTCTCCGTGAGATTATCGTTGCCCCCCCCCGTGTGCACGACGCATGAGCAAGTAGTCGGGATCAAGTCGGACACAATCTACCCAGCATGCAACGGCGCCGATCGCCGGTGATCGATTCTGCTCATACCTGGCTCATCTCGAACGAGCGTATTGAAGGCCTGTCTTCTTCTCTTCTTCTTCTTCAGTAATATTGCAGGCATGTCTTCTCTTCTTCCGTAATAGTCAAGTGGCATGTCTTCTTCTTCAGTAATATTGAAGGCATGTCTTCTTCTTCTTCAGTAATATTGAAGGCATGTTCTTCTTCTTTCAGTAATATTAGGCATGTCTTCTCTTCAGTAATATTGAAGGCTGTCTTTCTTCTTTCATTATCGAAGGCATGTCTTCTTCTTCAGTACATCATGATATTACCATCAGGGGTGTTCATACGTCGTCATCAATTGAGCTCAGTGATATTTTAAATTGAGCATATAGAATACAAAACATGTTTACTGTTATTATTATTATATTATTATTATTATTATTTATGGAAAGGACTTACTCTCTGGTATCTGAGTCGTAGGAGGTGACTCCATTGGCCGGAGGACATGTTGATCCACTGGTGCTGCTCTGGGAGAAGAATCTGCCACACCTTCATATTGTTAGCAATTATTTACTTCTTAAAATAGAGTTTGGAGTGAAAAAGAAATGACATTATCGAACATAACTCCTAACCTTAAAGACAGTAGGCACGTTCCTGCACAAGCTAACACAAATGTGTTAGAAGAAGCTGGGACTACAGTTTCAATCGATTAATCGCTTATAAAAAAAACAGTTGCCGATTATTTCTTGTCATTAACAAATCAATCGAGACCTTTAGATTTTATTTTAACTGACACTACAACATCATACCACGCTGGGAGCTTTAACCCCACATTTTCTCCTGTGGCTTGGAATTTGAATCAAAGGAAAACGTCTTTTCAATGTTTTTAAACTTAACACTTCCTGTTTAATCGAAAATAAAATGACAGCCAACACATTCAACCATTTGTAGGTTTAATTCTAATATTACGCACTTTAACGCGTTATTTTGACAACACAGCAGAGATGTTGAAGTGATTTAAGGTGGTCACTAACACCACACCGGTTGGTTGTTGCCCCAGGTAACACAGTATTTAAAGATTTAAACCACAGTGACAACGTGTCTGCTGCTAATTTAACAAAGTGAAGGGACACACTCACTGTTCTCTTTTGTCTCGGCTGCACCTGAAAATGTCTCCAACTGACTGCTGCTGGATAAACAATCCAGGCCACACCTTAGGCAGCGATGCAGCTCTCGGGCCGTTTAGCCCCGCCCCCCCCCCAACAGGTGTCACGTTCCTGACTGACCGGAAAGTCTGTCTTGGAAATCCCTCGCGATGCTTCGTAAGTGTAGTAGGTAAGTAACGTAGGTAGGTACAGTGGCTTGAGGAAGTTTACACACCCATGGTAAAGGTTGATTAAAAGAGGAATAAGAAATCATCTTTTGGAATTTATCTTAATGCCTTAATTCAAAAAATTTAGGAAAATACAACCTTTAACCTTTTTTTTTTGAGAATGGTAAATAATGTTCTTCCTTAAAATACAGAGGGCATAAGTATCCCCCCCCTATGTAAAATACAGGGGGCATAAGTAAACACCCCCCTATGTTAAAATACAGGGGCATAAGTCACACCCCCCTATGTTAAAATACAGGGGCATAAGTATACACCCCCTATGTTAAAATACAGTGGCATAATATACACCCCCCTATGTTAAAATACAGGGGCATAAGTATACACCCCCTATGTTAAATACAGGGACATAAGTAAACACCCCCCTATGTTAAATACAGGGGCATAAGTATACACCCCCTATGTTAAATACAGGGGGCATAAGTATACACCCCCCTATGTTAAAAACAGGGGCATAAGTAAACACCCCCTATGTTAAATACAGGGCATAAGTAAACACACCCCCTATGTTACAATACAGGGCATAAGAACACCCCCCTATCGCTCCCCTAGTTTAAAATACAGGGGCATAAGTAAACACCCCCCTATGTTAAATACAGGGACATAAGTACACACCCCCCTATGTTAAAATACAGTGGCATAAGTATCACCCCCCTATTTATGTATAATACAGGGGGCATAAGTAGATCACACCCCTGTTAAAATACAGGGGCATAAGCATCACCCCCCTATGTTAAAATGCAGGGGCATAAGTATACACCCCCCTATGTTAAAATCAGGTGCATAAGTCAAACACCCCTATTTAATACGGGTCATAAGTATACACCCCCCTATGTTAAATATCAGGGGGCATAAGTATACACCCCCTATGTTAAAAATACAGGGGCATAATTACACACAACCCCCCTATGTTAAAGTACAGGAGGCATAAGTATACCCCCCCCTAGTTAAATTCCCATAAGAGGAAGGCAATTTTTATTATTAAGGCCAGTTATTACATGGATCAAGATACTATGTCCCCTGTATTTTAAAAGAACATTAATTTATTATTTATTTAACATTATTCATTCATAAAGAAAATCTTGTCCTTAAAAAAGTTTGGATTTTCCTAAATTCTTTAATTAGGGCATTAAGACAATTCCCAAAGATGTTTTTTTTTTTAATTCCTCTTTTAATCAACTTTCCATGGTGTGGTAACATTCTCAGCCACTGTGGGTATTTAAAGTGGTGTTGTGTGTGTGCGCATAATCAAACCATGACAGAGGAATCAATGGAAAAATACTAACATCCTACAAAACATATTTTTCTTTTGCTTAATGGCTTTGACATCTATTAAGACCGTCCTTACGTAATAAAGCAACACTTTTTTCATTGAAAAGCTGTAACAAAGGAAGTTTGTTTTTGCAGTTCACAATGAACAAGTGACCCTCTTACTCATTTATCTCTGGAGTTTGCCATCTTTATTCTTATTCTGCTGAGTTTAACACCCTGGATGTTCTTCTTACCTTTTCCATTTAAGAAACTGGCTGCCTGTTGATAAAGGAATAAAGGAAGATCCCAGAGCAGAAGCAAAACTGTGTTCTTGAGACAGACAGCACCAATTACATCACTTTAACTTATAAAAGATTTACAGTCAACATGTACATTATACTTGATAACATGAGAAAAGCACAGACTTATGATATAATTTCCTGAATCGAAGATTCCAATTGTTACAGTGGTGTGAAGAGATAAAAAGGGAGATATTAGGAAAATTAGAGATCAAAGCAAAATCTTTAATCGTGAAATGGTAGAAGTGTCACAACACAACATTTAAATCTACATTAGACAATGCATAGTCAGATTGAACAGACAGTGTACAACACATTAAAAAAAGCACCAATAGTCCAGCAGTTCGAGAACAGCTAGATTAGGATTAGTCCAACAAGTGGTGGTTTTTCATTGTGAAATTTATGGTGACAACACACAGACGTGAAAACTGACAGTGCGACTTGCCCAGAGGTAATCTTTACAGAATAATGCAGCTCTACATTTTTAACCTTTCCATCTTCCACTGACTCCATGCAAACATTCAATCCATCGATACCAGTGCATTTTTATGAATTATGAATAAAAGCCGCAGCTACAATCACAGTCACAGTCTCACACACACACATACAGTATATATAAAGTCCTTTGCATATGCATTTTAAAAGGAATAGCTTGACATTTGGGGAAACGTGTTTATTTACTTGCTGGCAGAGAGTTTGAACGGGATGATCGATAACCCTCCTCTGTATCATTTCCTCCATCAAGGTTAGTTTACTTGTCTGTCAGCAGGAAGACAGAGAAAACTACGGCCTGGTTTTCATGAAACTTGTTTGTAAAGGCGTAGGGCTGGGTTCAAATAATCAATTTTCCATTTATGATCTTTGTTGAGTGATCTGTATGTCCTGACAATGATCTTTTAATATGTACGTTTTCACTATGATGCACAAGGCCATGTAACACAAAGCTGTCAAGCCTGGGGAGCAGATTTCATGTCCAGGAAGAAGTCAACTGGGAATGTAACCAGAAAACAGGTGTTTGTTGTCCCGGGACTACTGAAGGGGACTGGTGTTTTAAACCCAAAATAATCTTAATAGTTGTTTTGGAGTCTAAAACTTAAAAGGGTAACTAACCGTTTTTCCCTCAATCTGGACCCTATTTTCCATGTCCTGTGTCTAAGTACTGACTAGGAACAACAATCTTTGACATGGGTCCAGTATTAAGTATTAACTAGTGTATTGGGAAAATGTATTTATCTTCACAAAGTGCTCATTTTGCCACTGACAGGCTCAGATTAATATTCTAAGTGTCGACAACATTACGAAAGGATTTCTAATGAGGTCCGACCTTTCTCTTCAAAGTGTAAGATCCTTTTTTTTAACTAAAAACATCCGTTAAATTGCGTTCACTAACCCCCAGACTCCTGTAAATTAACACGTAATTTTAGCACACGTAAAATACACTTATTCCAAGTCGCACAGAAACAAAATACAACAAAAATTGTTTTGGGTCGTTTCTCTACATTTCTCTAACCATCACAATCTTGTTTTTTGATGAATAACACCTAGTTTCCCTATTTACATGTGAAATATGTTGGCTCTATAACGCTAAGAGTATTGTTTTTTTGCGCCATGACGAAACCAATGTCAAAGAATGGTTCCATTAGTCCACTTAGACCAAAAACCTAGGAAAACAGGTTTGAGGTTGAAAAAATGGTAGTTACCCTTTAACTGTCCTGACCGCAAATCAGTCACCTTTTGTCGGCTAAATTCAATGGAAAGACCAGAGTTCTGTGATTGTCACACAGAGAAGAGAGAGAGAGAGAGAGAGAGGGAGAGAGAGAGAGCTCTTTGATTGTTTTCAATGGTATAGTTGTACAGTTGTTCTTAAACATGACCCTCTAAACTCGATAATTAATTGACAGTTGCACCATGTTGTGTTGACGACTGCTATAGTATGACTACATATATGTCTGTAAAGTAAAAGGACTTTAAACTAACTTTTTTGTGTAATTCTAATGTATTCATTAACGGTGCATTATAAAAAGCATTTAAAGGGTTGCTTCTTTCTTGTATAATTTCTGGCATGTGTTTTCTGAGAATCTCTTTTATATCCAGACTAAGTTTGTAGTACGTGAAAGTTCCCTACCGAAGTGGGACCCTGTGAATCTGAGTATCAACTATTTGGGACGTCACTGGCACACCCGCCCTAGAAGGTAGCATGGGCCAAGGAGCACCCATTACCATCTGGAGCGGATTTCACAAAATGTCAGATTATTCCTTTAAGTATAAGCCTCCCCTTTAGTTCTACGTGTGTGGCCTTAGTAAACATACATACAAACTGCTACTGGACCACAACGCTGTACGCTCCAGAAACTCCCTGTTTACTCTCAGTTAAAATGTTGTTTCCACCTCCAGTAGTGCTCAGCTGTCAAAACAGTTCTGCTTAGAGATCAGTGGTGGAGCAGCCAGAGACGCCTCAGAGCTTTAGCCGAATCGTCGTTCCTCCATCACTTTATCGTATTCTTGGATCTTCTTTTGATGTGCACAGTTTGCTCTTCGGTACTCGCAGCCTCTCCTCTCTCGAGGATGGGGTCACTGGTTTTGATGGATGAAATAATGACTACCTATTAAACCTAAGAGATACGCTTGTGATATTCAGAGCTACACGAATCTGCGGACACATTGTGAACACATCTTTTAACACATCTCCACCCAAAGAGGAAAAACAGGCCGACTAGTTCTGAGATTTTCAGTCTGAATCACCGTGAAACTTTAACTGTTTGTCCGATTTTCTCAGTTTTTCTAATTTTCCCATAAAAAAGTCCCACAACACAGATAATGTATCAACTAACAGTATTGTGGTATCAAACCCTGATATACGTTCTTTCTCTGTGCCACAAGCTCCGTTGTTGTAAAACACGTCAGTGAGCCACACTGCGCACTCAGTGACATGTTCACCCCACACCCCCACACACACACACAACACCACACACACACAACTAAAATTATTCCTCCTACTCAGCAACCAGCTGTTTTAGAGAATTACCATACTAAGACCTGTATATTTGGTTTTTAAAAATGGCATCCTTAGTAGAACCATGGGCTTGGAATGAGACAACAACATAAAGTATCGAGGGACGGACCTTACATGTTGTTAGTTTGGTCTTTTCATGGGATTTGTTGACAAAAAAGAAACCATGTAATCTGACTTTACATTAATACATTTAGATCTAGATAATATTTTAGAATCCGTTCAAAGAGAAACAAAAAAAAGCCACCTGCTGCAGACGGCGTATACAACACATCAACCAGACAATGCTCACCATTTTTCTTCCTCTGGGTAGTCCTGAAGGATTCTGTCTTAAATGCGATCAACCTCCTGCAGCGATGAGACAGAGAGAGAGCAAGAGAGACAGAGAGAGGCAGAAAAGAGCAGAGAGTAGACATAAAGAGAGAGCACACACACACACACACACACACACACACACACACACACACACATGCCCAGGACCTGTACGTGCTCTACACACTAATGGAGAGACGTCAGAGTGAGGGGTCTGCTCCCTCAGATGAGCGCCCTAAGCAGTTGGGCATTTGGTGCCTTGCTCAAGGGCACCTCGGCAGTGCCCAGGTAGGGAACTGGACCCTCTGCAGTAACCGATCCACGCTCCGTATTTGGGTCCGGACGGGGGACTTGAACAGGCGTCCTTCCGGTTCCCCACCCAACTCCCTAAGGACGGGCAACACTTAACGACCATTTAACCCCCTGGGTGTCTTCCCGTCAACGTTGAAAATCTGAGTGTGGATCGATGCTTTCCTCCCTCAAGAAGAATGGTTTTTAACGTGTGACTGCTGGTTTTTAACGTGTGACTGCTGGTTTTTAACGTGTGACTGCTGGTTTTTAACGTGTGACTGCTGGTTTTTAACGTGTGACTGCTGGTTTTTAACGTGTGACTGCTGGTTTTTAACGTGTGACTGCTGGTTTTTAACGTGTGACTGCTGGTTTTTAACGTGTGACTGCTGGTTTTTAACATGTGACTGCTGGTTTTTAACGTGTGACTGCTGGTTTTTAACGTGTGACTGTGGTTTTAACATGTGACGCTGTTTTTAACACTGACTGTGGTTTTAACGTGATGCTGGTTTTTAACAGTGACTGCTGGTTTTTAACACGTGACTGCTGGTTTTTAACACGTGACTGCTGGTTTACAATTTTTAGTGTGACTGCTGGTTTTTAACGTGTGACTGTGGTTTTTAAGTGGATGTGTTTGTAACGTGTGACTGCTGGTTTTTAAATGTGACTGCTGGTTTAAACATGTGACTGTGGTTTTTAACACGTGACTGTGGTTTTTAACGTGTGACTGCTGGTTTTAACGTGTGACTGCTGGTTGTCGGTGACGCTGGTTTGTAAACGTGACTGCGGTGTTTACCTGTGGGACTGCTGTTCCTCTATGGAAAAGCAGCCTTGCATAATTTATTTTTTAAGAACTATATGACATTGTCATTGAGCAGACATGGCCAGTACAGTCTGGTTTCCTTTTTCATTTCTTCTTTTATTCTATCAGATGACCGATGACGGTGAACCAACAGGATGTCACTTATTTCTCAATCTTTAGAAACCGTAGACCATTGGAATTGCAGTACTATAGTTTTTAGTGCACACTAAAAATCTTCTCATTCAATCAATCGACACAAAGATCCTCATTCTTCGAGGGTTGAGGGAAAATCAAAACTTTTTCTTACATTTTTCAACACTTTTGACGTTTTTTTTTCAATGTTTGTCACTTTTTTTTATGTTTTCAACACCACGTAACACTAATTTATTAACATTAGTTTTACAGTTATTTTTGGAATTTATGGTCTATAAACCTCCATTTATAGGAAATTATACCTAATGTTTGAGTTAGAAAAGCAGAAATTAGGAATTATTTAGACTAAGATTAAAGGAATGGATGTTGATGATAATCACAGACTGGAATATGACAACTTTTACTCAATGCTATTTCAAAAACACTTCCATTTGTTTTACAATGCTATAAAATTGAACAAGACGCCCCAAAACTAATGAAAGTAGAGATTTGTACTTGCCAAAGAGCATTGTGTGGAATCAATCATGTTATTTTGGGGAATTAAAAAGAACGTTGATATAGGAAAACGGGTCAATTTGACCCGAGGACAACATGAGGGATAAAGGAAAAGTTTAAATTTTTGAGATTTTACACTAGAAATGATGTACTGACTGAAATCTGTTGAAGTGTTTAGAAAGTTTTCACAGCTTTACCTTTCTGTCATGGAAGTTAAATGTATCTGACAAAAAAAAAACATGTAAATGTGCAGATGAGTATTTCCTTGCGTGGTGCAGGTCTGATTTAACTGACCCAGTGGTGTCTCTGTTACTCTCTTCGCAGTTACGTGCCCCCCCAGCCGGCCTACTCCTACTACCCTGATGACGAGTTCCAGCATTTCTACCGCTGGACGTCTCCGCCGGGCATCCTTAAAATCATGTCCATCATCTGCATCGTGCTGAGCGTTGGCATATTCGCGTGCGTTGCGTCCACGCTGGCGTGGGACGTCCAGGGAGCGATGGACGGCTTCGGGGGCTACGGCTACGGGGGCTACGGGGGAACCGGGTACGGCGGCGGCGGCTCGTACGGCAGCTTTGGCGGCGGTGCGTACGGAGCTGGAAACAGCTACGGCTACGGCGGCATCGGAGGGAACTACTACGACCCCAGGAAGAGCAAAGGGTTCATCATCTTCATGGCGGCCGCCACCTTCATCGCCTGTCTGACCATCTTCATCATCATCGTGTCCCACCAGAGCCTATCGGACAGCAGGAGGTTCTACCTGGCCGTGATCATCATCTGCGCCATCCTAGCGCTGCTGATGCTAATAGCCTCCATAGTGTACCTGGTGGCGGTGAACCCCATGGCTCAGTCCTACGGGTCCACGTTCGGCATGCAGATCGCCGGGCTGTGTGCTCAGTACCAGGGGCCCCAGGCTTCAGGGCTCCTGGTCAACCAGTACCTCTACCACTACTGCGTCCTGGAGCCACAGGAGGTGAACATTCACATTTCCTCGTGCCTTTTATCACGTACAAAGCAGGGCTATTATTAGGAGTGTTAATCACGCGTTTTACAACGATAATATACTATATCGACAACAAAACTAGGGGCCTGCAACCGATACGAGGTGATACATAAGTCCACATAACACAATCAGTTACATTTTTTTAATGAAGCAACTCAAATATAATTTAATGACTAAGTCCTGCCAGACGTTTAAAACCGGGGTCTTCAACAGGGGGTCCGCGACCCCTAGGGGGTCCGAGGAGGTACTGCATACCAAATGTCTTTAAATCCACATTAACATGAATTCAACACACTGTAGTAAACAGATAAATGGAGGCAGAAGATGTCTTTCAGTCATCAATGCACACATGGTACTATAGGACCAGTTTGATAGAACACAATGTTATACAATATATATAATTAGGGGGTCCCCGCTCCATCTCGCCATCATTACACCTCTCGTTGTTATAGGGTAATAAAATATTTTTACTAAATGAAACAGATATATAGGCTATATACAAATACTGTATTGCCATTTTTTTTTTTATGCATGTAAATCATTTTTAGTTTTTATAGAAACTTAAAAGACTTGAAATTGACATTCCCGGATTTGACGCTGTGCCGCATATAGCATCACAGTTATAGCCATTCCTACACAGTTCTCCAACTACGGATTCTGTGTGTATATGTAGCTACGTACTTCTGAGACAAAACAAACTAAAACTACTTAATATACAAACTTAATGTATAAAAACTACATCTTTCTGGGGAAAACAACTAAAACCAACAAACACACTCTGGAAAACTAACTAAAACTGAAATAAAAAAACAACTTGAATATTCCAAACCATAATAACCTTGGTGCTAAAGCGCTGGTTGTGTCTGTAACCGTCTGTGTGCGTCTCCTTTCAGGCCATCGCAGCCGTGTTCGGCTTCCTGGTCGGCATCTCGCTCATCATCATGCTCGTCTTCGCCGTGAAGACTCGCCAGAAAATCCAGTACTTCGGCAAGAGCAACATTTTGTGGAAGAAGGTGAAGGTGATCAACGAGATGGAGCCACCTCAGGACGTGGAGGCGTGGGTGAGTGGATCGGGCGGGTAATAATTTAATATGACAGTTTATTGACTTGGACAGTTATAGAGCTGCAACAACTAGTGGATTCATCAAATGGATTGATAGAAAACTAACCAGCAACTTTTTTTTGTTGTTGCTTTTTTTGCTTTTCTTTGCTAGTTTTAGCTTCTCTAATGTGTTGATTTTGATGATTTTCTTTGTCACACATGGTGGTATCGGAATATTTTTGGGTTTCTAGACAAAACGAGACATTTGAAGATGTCTCCTCGTGTCTATGGGAAACTAATAAGAAGCGTTTTTTACTATTTTACAGATAAAACAATTAATAGATTTGACGAAAAAATCAGCACACAAAAATAATAAATGTTAGTCGCAGCAGTTAAACACTTAATTAATGATCAAAGTAGTTGATTGATCGATTTTTTTTTTGAGTCACGCGTTCAGCTCGAAACTCTTTCTAGAGAGAGGGAGATTGTTTGAAAAGCCTGTCTCGGGTGAGAGGTTTCTGACGCAGGACAGGAGCAGTGTGTGTGTGTTTGTATCAGCCGAGGTTGTCCAACCAGTTTGGTGGCAGTCACCTGTTCATTAGCGGGGGAGGGGAAGTGTGTGTAGCAATACTGAGCTTTAGTTTCAAGGTGTGGTGTGTACACGGATGACAGTTTCAACCTTGCGCTGACGTATCGTGTTAGGAGGAAGAACTCTCAACAATAAAAACCTGGACTTTATATCGTCAGACATTTACGAGGCACTGCACTCGACTTTCAGATCATTATTCATAACATATATATTTGATATGGACAGATAAAGTGGAGTCATGGCGTCCTGAGCAGAGAATAAAGTCCCACTCAGAGGTGTGCTGTGTTGTTTTTTATTTTATTAATCCACTACACCTTACACCCTGTTATTACACACAGGCCTGAATTACACACACATGCTCAGGACCTATACATGCACTAATGGAGAGATGTCAGTGTGGGGGGGGCTGCCCATGGAAAGGCGCCCCGAGCAGTTGAGGGTTTGGTGCCTTGCTCAAGACCACCTTGGCAGTGCCAAGGAGGGGACTTGAACCAGCAACTCTCCGGTTCCCAACCCAACTCCCTACGGACTAAGCTACTGCCCCCCCAATTCAGATAACCAGTCTGAATGCACATGCACGTGCATGTTAGTTTAATTTATGCAGATTATTTAAAAAAACAAAACAGCAAGGCTGCATTCACATAAACTGCGGCAATCCTGAACCTGCAGCGAAAAGTCGAGACAGATTCAACTTTTGAAGAAACGCAACGTGATGTCACGCTGCGGTGGCCAATCATGGGCGATCAGACTAGTCGGCGTGTTTTTGAGGGCGGTGTGAGAGGATGTATGTACAGGAAACAGGAAACATCCCTGAAGCTATCCCTGCCACAAGAAAGTTTTACACTTTAAAAATTAGGGTTAGGAACACAGGTCGTCACAAATGGGACATTTAAGAAACACTCCCCTGCGGAAAATTGGCAGAGCAGTGTTAGTAAGTGTGAACGGGCTCTTAATAACACTAGTTACACTAAGCAGCAGTGAAAACTACAAAAGAAGAACAATAAAATAGGGTTGAATTATTATAAAAAGATCTTAACCCTTATGTTATCCTCGGGTCAAATTGACCCGTTGTCCTATAACAATGTTCTTTTTACTTCCCCAAAATAACATGATTGATTGATCTACTTTCATTAATTTTGGGTCTTATTCAATTTTATAGCATTTGGAAAAACAAATTGAAGTGTTTTTGAAATAGTGTTGAGTAAAAGTTGACATATTCCAGTCTGTGATTATCCATCAACATTCATTCCTAGTTTTAATATGTATGACCTTTTTTAATTACTATATACTTTTCCCAATCATCGATGGCGGCCAAAAGTCAACGGGACGAGACTAAAGCTGCTTTCTGTCCTGACTCGAGGATTTTCACGTAATGGGGAGCGGGATGTGAGAGCCGTTTGGAGGCAATCCCAGCCTGTGTTTTTGTTTTTTTCCTTCAGTGTTTTGAGTACAGCCCCTTTTGTTTAATATTCAATATTTACATTTCAGGATGAATCATGCTGTGTGCAGCTATTTTCAGGAGTGTTTTTGCACCCACTCTCACATCTGCTTACTCCGGTGTAGCCAAGTGTGGGTGAGTCATTCTGTTGATAGTTGTAGGTCATGATGACATTCGGCACAGCCCTGAGTTAACGGCAGAGCGACGAAGAGGAAGAACGAGCCCACCAGTTTGCAGACGCTTAACCTCAGTAACGAGACCCTGGGAACCAGAGGCGTTTATTTCACCAAGAGTCTGTGGGAACTCTTGTGAAAGTGCTGAGGCGGCGACTGCAGCGCTCACTGTACATGTTGTTTTGGAGGAGTTCAGCAGGGCGTAGCTCTGTTGTGTCCCATACTTTCAGAGGACGAGTCCATGCGGGTTTGTCATACCAGAGTTGGAAGAGATCCAACGTGTTGGTTGGCTGCTGGGAGCTTGTAGACAGACGGAGTCTGTGGATGCTTTTGAAGACGTACTGTACTTTTATTCTCTGGCTTTTAAAGGCCTCATGAAGTGTTAAAGCAACACAGCAACTTATTGGGACTTTTAACTTATTCAGCGTATCAGCGTATCCCAGAGTTTGATAAATCCATACGTACCCTTCTCATCTCTGTGCGTTTCGTAACTCTGTCTGACTAAGTGACAAAATAACGCCAACACCTTCCTATTTAGGGACTATTTGTTTTTAATTTCAGGGACTACTGGAGGAGTTTTAGGGTCTTTAGTCAAAAAAGACTTGACCCTCCCTTTGGCAATAATACATTTTT
>NC_045748.1:9481363-9482768 GCF_008692095.1 Etheostoma spectabile | reverse complement strand
TCAAATTATGATGGGGGGGGGGGGCAGGAATTATGGTGTTACAGCAGCAAACATACATCAGTCATACAGCACAGAATATAGATGAAATACTAGGAATACAATATACATATGTACATGTAATAATTGGAATAAATTATATGGGGGCTATTTCAGTAGATTTACTCTACAACAATTAACATTGTTGTGGAAACACAATAAGCATGGAAACTAAATGCAGACTTCCTTCATTACTGCATTACTTCAAATACTAAGTTACTCATCTAGTAAAGTAGTTTTAAAGTAGACTTTGGGTGACTAAGGTCATGGAAATGCAGCTCTAGAAATGCAGTCTCAGGAACATACCATTTGTGTGACGTCCCGTTGTGTTCTTTTATACTTTTTATTTCACAATTCTTTGTTTCTGTCAGATTGTTTATAAATCGAGAGAGAGAGAGATCCTGTATGGGACTCTAATACCGCCTTAAAACACACTGACTAGTCTGATCAGAGAGAGAGAGAGATCTTATAAGGGACTCTAATACCGCCTTAAAACAACCCGACTAGTCTGATAAGAGAGAGAGATCTTATATGGGACTCTAATACCGCCTTAAAACACACCGACTAGTCTGATCAGAGAGAGAGATCCTATATGGGACTCTAATACCGCCTTAAAACACACCGACTAGTCTGATCAGAGAGAGAGATCCTGTCTGGGACTCTAATACCGCCTTAAAACACACTGACTAGTCTGCTCTCCGGTGACGTGATTGGCCACCGCAACGTCACGTCCGGTTGCATTTGTCCAAACGTTGAGTCGTTCCAACTCTTCTCCTCAAGCTTCTCTCTGCATTTCTTTTTTAGTCTTGTTTTGTCCACAAACCCCAAAACATTCAGTTTCACATCATGTACGGCAAACCCCAAAAAACCAAATCCTCACATTCCAGTTGCTGGAACAAGCAAATATTTGGCTGTTCCTAAAAGTATTTAAATCATCAAAATAATTATATCGACATACGTTTTGTGATATTGTGATGCAAATAGGTGTGATTTATTCATTTAATTTTCTCCCAAAGGTGAACAATGTGTCCCACGGTCCTGAGGTGCTGCCGATAGACTACTCTGAGAAGATGAGAGGCTCCAGGAGTCACCTGGACGACGAAAGCACCAACTACGACAAACCCCCCTACAACTACACCCCCCAGTGAGTAGACCCCATCGTCTGGATACTTCTTTGGTTACCAGTGATATTTAGAATGCACTTCAACATGTTGGTCCTAACAAGGACAGGCACCCCCCATACATCTCTGACCTGATACTGCTGCGTACATCCTCACGTAGTCTGAGATCAACAGGCCAGAGACTAGTTTATTAGTTGTCCCCCTTACACATTTTAAAACTAGGGGGGACCGTTCATTTCAGGTTGTTG
>NC_045748.1:9477987-9481353 GCF_008692095.1 Etheostoma spectabile | reverse complement strand
CCTAGGCTGTGGAACGCTTTGCCTCCTTCCATGCGCTGCTTAGATTGTGTGGACAACTTTAAAACTCAGTTGAAATCTCTACTTTTTAAAGAGGCTTTTAACTAGATTGTAGGGTGGTCAGGCTGGTCTTATGTGTACGTGTTATTCTTTTGTTTTTTGTGATGCACTGCATTTATGAGAGTTGTTAAATGCTTCCTTTTGTTGTGAAGCACTTTGTGATCTTCACCTGAGAAAAGTGCTATACAAATAAATTTTACTTACTTACTTACTTACTTAGAAAGACGTGTCCACGACATGTGTCCACGTCCTCCCACTGGACAAAAGCTCCCGGATACAGGAGCGAGCCGTCTTGTAATTATATATATCAGAGTCCCGCCCATACACCCAACCAACCAATCACGAGCAAATCCCAGCTGTCAATCGTGCTGTTTTTATAGCATCAAAACTCAAGAGAAGAATTCACACTAATGCAAATATCAGCGTGATCACAGCTACCTAAAGTGACGTGGGGGGCGGGGGTGGGGGTTGGGGTGGGGTGGTTACACGTTATTAGACCACCATACCACAGAGTCGCTTGGGGTTTGGGTTCAGTCGGACTGACTGCTTCCCCCCCGAGTTGGTCCAAAAAATGCCTCAGGACACACCGAAACGACGCCCCAAAAAATTAAAATCCGGCAGCTGATTGGACGAACGCGTCACATGGATCTGGCTTCTCCGGAAAATATTAAACCAATCTTTTATTTTATAAAAATAATTCACAAAACGTGTTTCTGAAAACATTTTAAGGAGAAACAGGTTTTAAAACGTGATCAAATCAGCATGACGGCACAACAGGCTCATCACCTAAAATATTACTCCGCCATTCCCATTTCAACTTTCCAGAGTTGAATAAAAAAAGTGTTTTGAAACATTTGTATGCATGAAAATAAAATAGTTTTTTTTTTTTTTTTTTTTTTTTTTGCCCAAAAATATGAAAACACTTTGATTAATTTTTTTTTAATGCTTTAATTTTGTTGGTAAGCGTTTGTGTGTATTATCATGGCAGTATTCCAACAGATGGCGTGACTTTTAAGGTCATTATCGGCACTTCAGTGACTCTTACAGATCGAGCCGCATCGCTGTCATGCCAATAATAACTTTACATCCCACCCTCTGTTATATTGCTTAACATTTTTTAATTTTAATTTGTTTATTAACCCCAGTGGGGAAATTACAATTTACACTCTGGGTGTACACAGGCCTGAAACACACACACACACACGCTCAGGACCTATACATGCACTAATGGAGAGATGTCAGAGTGGGGGGGCTGCCAGCTGAACCAGTTCCCTGAGCGGTTGGGAGGGGGGGGGGGTACTGTGCCTTGCTCAAGGGCACCTGGCAGTGCCCAGGAGGTGAAGTGGCATCTCTCCAGCCACCGATCCACACTGGGTGTTTTTTGGTCCGTACGGGGACTTGAACCAGTGACCCTCCGGTTCCCAACCCAACTCCCTACGGACTGAGTAGTATTTGAACAACATTAGAGTTCTCTACAGGTGTCAGACTGGTTTTCTGCTGTCAGACACTTGCTAGAACTTGTTATTCAGCAAAAATGTGGCTCAGGCTGTTTTTTCTTCTTCTGGTCTTTGAGGAGAGTTGGCAGTCTTCAGCTGAATGAGCTTCTTATCCGCGGGGACGTGAACTGTTTCAGCAAAGAAATCAATAACTCACATTTTCTTGCAACGCTGAAACTAAGTAAAATACTTTTAGTGTTGATTAGGGAACGTGGAAGGTATGTATGAGGGAAACAGGAAGTCTTTGTTGACATCACTGGAAAGATACTGAACAGTAGAGAGATTTTGAGATTAAATACATACAGCAGTTTATTGGATAAACTGACATTAAAGGTCTTCATCTCTAAATCTAAAACAAATGAAAGTTGCATAATGCATGTATGTGTTCAAGGGCTGCACAATATGAGGAAAATATCTAATCAGGATTATTTCGACTGATATTGGGTTATGATTCACGACATTGGAAGGTGATGCTAATTTTTTGTATGATTCTTTCTTTTTTTTCATTGAAAAAATACATTTTGAAAGGATTTAGTGTGATTTCTTTTTCCATTATTGTGAGGATCTTTACCAAACAAAGTTTTTAGTCTGTAGGGTAGGATTTGTAGGCCGGGACGTCTCTGCAGCGCCGCGATACTTAATTCACAACGGTTTAAGGCTGCAACTAACTATTATATTTATAGTTGATCTGTTTATTTTCTTGATTAATGGATTAGTTGTTTGGTCTATAAAAATATCAGAGAAATGGTGAAAAATGTGGATCAGTGTTTCCCAAAAAGCCAAAGATGACGTCCTCAAATGTCTCGCTTTGTCCTCAACTCAAAGATATTCAGTTTCCTGTCACAGAGGAGAGAAGAAACTAGAAAATATGCAGTATGCAATATGAGTTAACGAGCTGGAATCAGAGAATTTTTACTTTTGTCTTAAAAAAATGACTCAAACCGACCAATCGATTATCAAAATAGTTGGCAAATAATTTAAAAGTTGACAACTAATTGATTAATCATTGCAGCTCTACAATGGGTTGACACATACTTGACCTTTACCTTTTTCAACATATTTCTACCCCCCCCCCCCCACATTGTGCAGCCCTAATCTGTTCCTCTTCCCACAGGCCTCCAGTTGAAGATGACCTGCCCTTGCAAAGCGGGGGTCCCTACAGCTCCTACTCCGACGTGCCCAGCTCGGCGGGAAAGCCCAAAAAGAGACGCACGCCCCGGTCGCGTCAGGACAACGAGGCGGACTACAACTCCTCAGGAGACGAGCTGGACGACAACGACTTCGACACGTAGGAAGAAACTTAAAGACTCTCATCTCAACTGCTGCAATTAAAGTGCAATTTTAGTGAAATAGCACTTTAATATTAGCAGAATAGCAAGTTTTCTACTCCAGTCGCACACTTTTGTGTTTAGTTTGAATACCGTTATATTACTAGCAACAAGCTAGTTGTCATTGCTACAATGCTAACGTTACTACAATGCTACTACTACTACAAATCTGTATACAAACCCACCAGGAGAGCACTGCATGGGCAACCTTTTGGCAAGCTAGCTGTTAGCATCCCTGTAGTTAGCATCAGAGACGTAACATAAAGTAATCAATAAGAAAATCCCAATCTTTTAATTTTTATGTTTTAGCATGTGTGTGTACACAAAAAGTATTGGAGGCACGTTCATGTGTTTTTTAATGATTTTAATAATGATTTACTTCCAAGAAACGTCTGAGTGCATCTCTGGAAAACAAGATTTAACCCTTGTGTCGTCCTCGGGGCAAATTTGACCCGTTTTTAAATTTTTAATATCAGGAACTTGGC
>NC_045748.1:9476647-9477977 GCF_008692095.1 Etheostoma spectabile | reverse complement strand
CCAAATTGCCTAAAAATAACATGGATGCCATGCTATGTTGTTCAGTTAAAATTAATGATTACTATCACTGAATTTTGTTTGTTTTATTGAATTTTATGGCATTTTAAAAAAGTGACTAAAACCTCGGAAGAAATGACAAAAAGCGCGAGAAATTGTTTTTGTATAATGTAAAATATAATATAAAATAAAAATTATGCTATGAATTAAAGCGTGGAAAAAAACAGCTAAAACATCGGAAAAAGCAAAAGGTGATGGTTGATGGGAAGACAACACAAGGGTTAAAGTGCTTTTCCACATCTGTCGATTAAATCAACGAATCGATTAGTCGAGAAAATGAGTCGGTCTACTAAGAGTTTCTGGAGTTCAGGACAGTCCCAGAATTTTAAATATGCAACAAATTCTTGAATACTTAAATTGTGTTTGCAATGCAAAACAATTAGTTATTCTTTAGTAGTCTTAAGTCAATTTCTTTTCTTTCTATTTTTTACAAAATAAGTGAAAGAAATCTACATTTTTCAACCTGTTTCTGACAAAAAACTGACTTGTTTTAAGAACTTTTTGTAAATGTGTGAGAGAGAAAAAAAAGTCTCCTTATTCTAGAAAATACATAACACTTTAAACTTGTTGACCTCCTATTAAATCAATGTATCAAAACACCATTATCCAATCACTGTGGCAGACTTTTAGGACCCAAATTGAAGTGAAGAGTTTTGAGGCGTTTGCAAAATGTTAATCTAAAACTAGAACTGTTTCCCTCCTGTATTTGAACTCTTCCCTTTCTTTCCACCTCCAGTGAGTTTCCAGCCATAGCGAACGAGGCGGAGCGCACCGACTACAAGCGCCAGTTTGACCGGGACCACAAGGAGTACAAAGACCTGCAGGCGGAGCTGGACGCGCTCAACAAGAGCCTGGCGGACGTGGACAAGGAGCTGGACGAGCTGCAGGAGGGCAGCCCCCAGTTCCTGGTGAGACCGCACAGCAACACGCACTTCTGATCCATTTATTCACTCATTCATGTTTTGTTCATATGATTAGAACCCGAATTTACGTTTCGTTGGAAGCACGTTGATGGATAGTCCCACTTTTTAAAAATAAATTTGGATGTATGATGCTGATACAGGGGAGCAAAATATATATAAATACTCTTCTCAAGTGGCCCAAAATGTTTGAATTTAACCCTTGTGTTGTCCTCGGGTCAAATTTGACCAATTTTTATATTCTAATTCTGGGTTTCTTTGAACCAAACTGACCCAAAATAACATGAATGTACGTTGTATGGAAGCCACGTAAAATTAAGGATTACTTTCATTGAATTGTGGATGTTTTTTTT
>NC_045748.1:9471851-9476637 GCF_008692095.1 Etheostoma spectabile | reverse complement strand
TTTTTTTTTAAATTTTATAGCATTTAAAACAAACTGCAATCCACTCAACATCCTTTGATCTTAACTATGAGTCCAAACAATCCATGACTTCTGGGGGGTTTTATTAACAAAAAGAAAAAGGTATTAAGAAGTGACAGACGTTTCCTAAAGCGTCAAAAACATTGGAGGAAAAAAAAAAGTTAATTTGCAATTTTGACCCGGAAGGACAACAAGTTCCAAGTCTCCGAGAAGACAACACAAGGGTTAAGACCGACAAAATAAAGCTTGTTTCTATTAAAATATTGTTAAATGTGAGATTTTGTCCTAATGTCCTTCTGAAACGTGATGAATTGTTAATGCGCTCTTTAACAGGATGCTTTGGATGAGTACAACAGGATTAAAGACATTAAAAAGGTAAAATGAGATCTTTGTTGATGTACAAAGTCAAAATGCAGATTTAACATTGGAAGTCACAACTTCACACTTTTAATTTTTAATTTTACTTTACATCTTACAAGCCGTTGATTGTCTATAACTCTGTTATTTGCTCGTTATTTGCTCCCATCATCCCCCCCCCAGACTCCAGACTACCAGGTGAAGAAGCGCAGGTGTAAATACCTCAAGTCCAAACTGAGCCACATCAAGAAGATGGTCAGCGACTACGACCGCAAGGCCTGAGCAACTCTCAGAAGAAGAGAGCTACAATAACACCGACGTGTGTCGGAGCTGTGAGCTGCTGAAACATCGCAAAGCTCGTTTTATACTTTGGAGGCACAGAAAACAAAGACCCTCTCTTGTATTACATGCCACTCTTTTGTATTGTCAGTGTCACCGGCTAGAAGCTTTTAAATGTATTTATTTTTTGCAATGGTTTTGAAATAAGTCTTTTGAAATGGTCTTCGAGGAGTCGAGATTCTAGATAGTGGACACAAACTGGTTTTTAATCTTTGTTTTTAATAGCTCTTGTTACAATGGAATCAACATGAGATGCTAATTTGTTATAAGATATCTTTAATTGTTATCTCAGCGATGTAAATATGTGGGTATCACTGTTTTTAGTAGTAAGTTTTTATGTGTGTGTGTTTGTTTTTTAATGGATGGTAGAACAGACGGACACTTTTACACTGATTATGCATGTTTAATGCGTATACATATATGTACTTTTACAATGAGTTGTGATATCATTTTATTTTAATAAATTCATTTGTTAAACAATTTTCTTGCTGCGTTGTGGCTGACAGACATTTGGGACTCTTTGAGTGGAAAGCAAGAGAAAAAGCACTTAACCACCTTGAGTTTATTTTTTTGAAGCAATTATCACATCTTTTATTTTTATATATAATTTTTTTTTGTAGAGAAATGAAACGTTTGTTTCTGTCTTCCATAGTGATTTTTCTGCACATACAGTAGTGACTTCAAAGCTGCGCTAATCAATATTTATTTTAACAATAGATCAAAAAAGCGTACGTAATGTGAAATGTGTTATTTGAGGTGAAAGATCCACAGATAATTATCAACTTAAGTCTACACTGTTTTTTAGCGTCTTTAAGCTCCTGGTTTTGGTTTTGAACCTGCAAATTACGCTCTCATCCACCCGGTATTTAATTTTTGTTTTTTTTAAGCTCACATAAACCTGCCATACAGCACCTGCCCAGCACTAAAGACACCAGGTGAGTTTAAATGAAACAGAGCAATTTTTTAATGTGACGCATTTACATACTAGTCAATGCGAGTTAGTCTATGTCCTTGTCCTATAACTCGTTCTACTTCTGGGATTTTTCCGCCGGATGCATGTCTTTTCACCGATGGCAGTTTCCTTTTGTTTAACGTTAGCCTCAGCTAACTCCTTCACCACTAACGGAGCAAGCTGGAAAATCTAACTTTTCCCGAACCCTTTGGGGAGGAGGGCCACAATCTGGATGAAAAGGACTGGATTTTATTTTTGGTCAAGACCACATTTCAAGGATTGCTTGTGTTTTGTCTGATTTATGTGTTAACATCATTGCTGTGTATTGTATGTAAAAAAAAAAATACTGGATATTAACATTTGCCAGACTGACCAGAAACATGGCTTAAAATAAGTTCTAATGTTGCTCTGTATCATTGACTGTATATAAAGATGGACATTGTGTCTCCACTTCCTCCCACTGTACAAAAGTAAAGCCAAAATCTCCCGGATAAAGGCGTTGTGATCTTATAAATCTGGAGCCAGTCTGCCAGGTAGTCCCGCCCATACACCCGCCCGGCAAATCAATCAAGAGTCAATCACAGCTGTTAAACTTGCTCCGTTGTCACAAAGTGGCCAACAAATCTTAATGCAGGTTTCAGGAAGTGTTACATGTAAAACATTAACACTTAAGCCACATGCAGAGTGATGCCACGCAGCACACTGAAGCAGAAGAAGCCACCCATGGTGTGGTACATCCATAAAGAGGCTTTGTTTCTCTTTTATACCCTCTTTGGTTTCCCGCCTTGAATTTCACCACACAGACACGCACAAACATGACAGAACATTTCTCACTAAAGCACGCGGATGAACTACAGAAATTCACACTGAGGTTTTGAACTGTTCGGTCTGCATGGAGTGTCTCCTCAGCAGCATCCTCCTGGTCAGCTCTTTGGGGTGTCCAGGGGGAGCGGAGGGAAGGAAACTCTTTAGGCCAAACTCTTTCTCACACAAACCACCTCCAGCACCGGAGCAGAGGTTATAAACATTAAGGACGGGGGTGTTGGTGGAGCCGAGGGTCAGAGGGGGCAGAGATCGAGGCCTGGCCTGCGAGTTGTGGTCCAACAAGAAAGTTCCAGACCCTCTGCGCTCGTACCCAGACAGCACTCTCCTGCTCGGGCCGGTAGTCGACAGGGACTCCCTGGAGCCCAGCGTGCCGGAGAAATGTAACGGGGCGTGCCTCTTACCATCTAATGAGTCTTGTGTTTTCTGCTCGGACTCCTCAGGCAGATTGTGGATGCCTCTAGCCAGCTGGGGGTCAGAACTGTAGATGTCCGACCCGAGTTTGCGCCTCTGGATGATGCTGTGAAGGCTTGAAGAGGCCATGCTGTGAAGTGGAGTGCCAAGGTTTTTGCCACCAGGGCAGGAGGAAGGAGAGGTGAGAGAATCTGTTCCCAGGTTTGCAGAATGGAGGTTAGGGTGGGAGGCCGAGTGGGATGAAAGGAGACCTGGTATGGATATCTTTTGTCCCACGTGCTTGGGGCATTCATTCTTTCCTTCTTCTCCTCCTTTGTCCCTCACTGATCTTCCTTCATACCATTTGAAGCTGTCGGTTGTTGGAGTCCTGCCGTCCAATTTGGGAATTCTGCGAGTGAGGTCCTCAGTTGGGGTGACGTCTTTGCCATATTCTAACGACGAAGACGCTGGGACCTTGAGCCATGGCTCAGAGTTCAACCTCAGGAGGGGCTGCTGCAACCTTTGAAACCGTGATGGGGAACATAGATGGGAGCTCACGCCACAGGACTGGGCTTCTTTAAAGGGGAAGACAGTCTTTGGGGGACATAAAGAAGAGGAGGTGCACTGTGGGGAGGTGATGAGCTGGATTTCAGAGGGAGATGCAGGAGCTGCTGCTGTCTTATCAAGAGGACCAAGGGGAGGCATGTTGAGGTACTGCTTAGCTTGCAGTTGTCCACACGGGAACTGGTCCGTGGTTATGATGATCACCTCCTTCCCCTTGGCCTTGCATGTGTCGAGCATCAGCTTCAGAACCTTCCAGTCTCCGGCCATGACTGCATAGACCAGCGCCGACATCCCGGACTGATCCTCCAGGCCGATGTCCGCTCCGTTGTCAAGGAGCAAAGACACCACCTCGAGGCCGGCCTGCTCCTGGCAGGCGTGCATCAGTACAGAGCGACCCTCCTTGTCCTGGATGTTGGGGTCTGCTCCTTTCTCCAGGAGAAACTGGACCAGTTTGACCCGGCTGGCGCTCTGGGCGTCACAGTGCTGCGTCCTGCAGGCCACCATCAGCGGCGTCTGGCCTTGGCCGTCGCTCTCGTTGACGTAAGCGCCTCCCTCCAAGAGCAGCCGCGTGAGCCGCAGGCGACGGAGGAAGACCGCTCTCAGCAAGGGGTTCCCTGAATCCATGGCTACCCCAGGGCTGCTGCCTTCTCCCTCCATCTATTTGGGTCCCAGCCGGCGGGTTTCGAAAAGGTCGTGAGACAGGATTCTGTGGAAAATGACAAAACGCTTTCAGAGAAGTCGAGCAGGGATTTTCATACACAAGTTCAAAAGTTGAGACATTTCTGAAACAGACACATGCATTCCCGGGTCAAACACATTACATAACTGCAACCCCCACATTTTTGTTTATCATCATTTTTAGGGCCCGAGCATCAGAGGCGAAGGCCATTTTGGAATTTAGGAATTATTATTTTCTGTAAACAAATCCCCTTTTTGAGGGGCTTAACATGCTCCAAAAGCTCCCCCGGGGGCCTGGTTCTCAGGTCACACACATGATACAACAGCAGCGGGGGAATGTAACTAAGTACATTTACTCAAGTACGAATTTGAGGTACTTGTACTTTACTTGAGTCTTTTCTTTTCAGGCTACATTTTACTTCTACTTCACTACATTTCAGAGAGAAATATTCAACATTTTACTCCTCTACATTCACCTGTCAGCTTTAGTTACTAGTTACTTTACAAATTTAGATTTTTGCATACAAAACACATGTAGTTTATAAAATATGATGTGTTAATATAAATGAACCTATCCAACAATATAAAAACCTACAGTTACAGCTTTTTTCTTTTCTGCATTGACTACTTTTACTTTAAATACTTTAAGTACATTTTCCTGAT
>NC_045748.1:9471309-9471841 GCF_008692095.1 Etheostoma spectabile | reverse complement strand
CATACTTTTACTTAATTAACATTTTTAATGCAGGACTTTAACTAGTAACAACTTGTGTGTTAGTAGTACTTTTACTGAAGTAAAGGATCTAGATACTTCTTTCACCCCTGCACAACGGCAACCGCCCATTTTTATTTAGTTTATTCATCATTCATCACTTTACTGCGGTTGTTTTCTCTCTGGTCCTTTTTACCTGCATGTGAAAAATAATAGTTAGGGCGTTGGAAAAGCAGAACATATACAGTTCTTGTCTTTCGTGCATATAGGAATCATTCAGCCGCTGCTTTTCATGCTCGTCCCCCACAGCACCAGCAGAGGCAGCCACTTTCTATCAGCCTTTGTCCTGTTTGTCCTTGCTTCTCTTTATTAAACCTGATGAAGTGTTCGTTTCTAATGTCTCAGACAGGAACATTTTCCTGCATGAGTCACAGACCATGGGAGTGAAACATAGCGACAAACATTCTTTAAAGAAAATAACATTATTTTGTATGGTATACTGTGTGTGTGTGTGTGTGTGTGTATGTGTGTGTGT
>NC_045748.1:9468252-9471299 GCF_008692095.1 Etheostoma spectabile | reverse complement strand
GTGTGTGTGTGTGTGTGTGTGTCTCATAAATGTCTTCTACCAACCACAATGGAGCTGTAATGACGATGAATGTGCCGAATACGTCTGCAATGTGTAATAATAACATGTCATTCTGCAAAATTAGTACTTTTATTTTGGATACTTTAAATATATTGTGATGCTAAAACTTATTTTACTTAAGATTTTTAATGCATGACTTGTTGAGTAAGAGATGTCTGCATATAATGAATGAATTAATGAATAAAACCATTATTGATAATAAACGGTTATGAAGTAATTTGATTATAATGGAAAACTACCAGGATTGTACTTGAGTATTTTATTTAGTTTTGTTAGATTTCTGGGTGATTCTATGGGGATTATAGGATCGGCAAAAATAATCCTTTTTTCGGTTAGCTACAGTGGCAAATTGTCTCACTATCGTGCTAGCTGCCTGTCCCCTGAACACACTGTAAAAAAAATCTCTCACTATCTGCTAGCTGCCTTCCCCAGAACACACTGTAAAAAACTCTTCTCTATCTGCTAGCTGCCTGTCCCCAGAACACACTGTAAAAAACATCTCCTCAATATCTGCTAGCGCCTGTCCTCTGAACACACTGTAAAAAAAACTCTCTCACTATCTGCTAGTGCCTGTCCCCTGAACACACTGTAAAAAACATCTCCTCACTATCTGCTAGCTGCCTGTCCCCTGAACACACTGTAAAAAATCTCCTCACTATCTGCTAGCTGCCTGTCCCTGAAACACACTGTAAAAAAACATTCTCACTATCTGCTAGCTGCCTGTCCCCAGAACACACTGTAAAAACATCTTCTCACTATCTGCTAGTGCCTGTCCCCCGAAACACACTGTAAAAAAACATTCCTCACTATCTGCTAGCTGCCTGTCCCCTGAACACACTGTAAAAAAACATCTCCTCACTATCTGCTAGCTGCTGTCCCCTGAACACACTGTAAAAACATCCTCACTATCTGCTAGCTGCCTGTCCCCTGAACACTGTAAAAAACATCTCCCACTATCTGCTAGCTGCCTGTCCCCGAACACACTGTAAAAAATATCTCCTCAATATTGCTAGCTGCTGTCCCAGAACACAACTGTAAAAAATATCTCCTCACTATCTGCTAGCTGCCTGTCCCCAGAACACACTGTAAAAGTAACAGTGTGTAACTTAAAAAACGCATAACATCACCTTTACACCTTTAAGTAAAACATTTGCTGTCTTCACCTTCTAGATGCACCACTGGCTCAGTCGTGGCCAGATCTGTTCTACTGCTTCACGCTGCTGCTGCTGCCGTCAGCAGTGACATCATCACTAAAACCAAGCGGAGCTCTTTCTGCTGGCAGCCTCACATGTCTGAGACAAAAACACCACCTGCATGGACCACGTTTGACAGATGAGGTGGAGGTGGTGTGCATTTAATCACGCTGTTCCTTTTTTTAGTCGACACTTCAGTCTTGGCTGTTTTGCACGGATCAATCACTGAGTCATTAACACACTTTGTTACACAACTCCACAGGTTTCTTATTGTTCTGCATGCCTCGAATTCAAGGTGCTTTACTTGAGTATTTCTGTTTTATGTTTTACTTTATATTTGTACTCCACTACATTTCGTCTGACAGCTTTAGTTATTTCTTTTTCAGATGAGTTATTCCTCCCCTTCCTTTCCAGTGCAAACCTCGTATCTCCAGATGTGTTGATGTTGAATGTTTGTGATGAAGTCAAGGATGAAGTGTTCCTTTATGTCATCTTAGGCTAAATAAAGTATTTAGAAAACATCTTTGATCAGCTGTCGACTAATCGATTCGTAGGGGATGGAAAAATAATCCCACCTTTTTTTAATTGTCGATTAATTGTTGAAGTCATTTTTAATGCAAAAATGGCCGAAAATGCTGTTTTCAGCCACTCAAATATGGAGAGTTCCTGCTTTTTTCTGTTCAAAAACCAGAATAAATTGAATATCTTTGGGTTATGAACTGACATAACAAGCTATTAAAGCGACACCTCGGACTTCGAGAAACTGGAATGGTAATTTATCACACTCTTTATGACATTTTATAGATAAAAATAATTGTTAATTGCAGTCCTAATTGTCACAAAGCTGAACACAGGGCTGTTTATCTTATACCGTGAACAGTTTATACATAATGATCTTGTAGAATATGATCTACATGCATCTATATTCATATTCAATGCTGTAGATGCATCTTTCTACAGCTCTTTTGTGCACAAGGTAACATTCACACGCATTCAGCTGTACCTGGGTCAGCGTCAGGATGCCATATAAATATAAAGCCACACTGCTCATCTGTCACACCCTCAAAATGAAGCTGAAACTGCACTTTATCTTATGTACTGTAGTCAAATATTGGTTCCTTTCTAATACTTCTCTACATGCTCCTATCAAACAGTGTGTTGTAGTGTTCTGTTTCCACCCTGCCTGCTGATGGAGGATAGAAAAGTCCACTTCACCTGAACAAGCTTTGCTCAAACACTCATCCTCTCTAACAGCCCTCTAACATCACTTTGTGTCTGTGTGTGTGTGTGTGTGTGTGTGTGTGTGTGTATTCCACATGTCTGAGCCGTGCAACACACTCTCAAGCAGACAACATGGCTAAATACAGCATCATAAAATATGTTAAATACACAAAATAAAGCTTTACATCTAAACTGGGGATGTGAGGACACACTCAACTCCTGGTTTAAGGTCAAGATACAATATCTTTTTTTTTTTTGGACAGAATGAGCTGCAGTCAAATGACTGAAAAATCTTCCTTTTTTCATAGAAACTGTGCAAAACTACAGATGTGTCCCCTTATCAAAAGTGCAGCTGAGACTGTATTTTATCTTAAATAACACAAATTGGAAAAGCTTCCATTTTAAACACACATCAAAATAACTAAATAAATGGAAAATAATCTTTTTTAAATAAATAAACTGAGAACACGTAGTGACGTCTAAAGTCCAACAAGTGAAATCTAAAGTAGATTAGGCCCTAGGCCATTTAAAAAATTACATTGCGATACACTTTGTGTGTGTGTGTATATGTGT
>NC_045748.1:9463713-9465742 GCF_008692095.1 Etheostoma spectabile | reverse complement strand
TCTTCATACCTGGTCAATAAAGCTGATTCTGATTCTGATTCTGATTATGCAGTTAGTTATTACATTAACATTAGATCATGTAATATGTAACTCTGCAGTGAATACAAACCTGCACTGGCCTTGTGATAAACAAAACGCAGCATGATTTCAAAAAAAGGAGAAGAAACATGCTCTTTGCATCCTCTGCCCAGATTGTTACTTACCCAGCTGGTAATTTTGCAGACCTGTAGCCATAGAAACACTGGGACTTCACAGCGCAGTTCCTACATCCGCCACAAGATGTCAACGTCTGATAACAAGTCCCAGAGCCGTGGAGATCACTCGGGACTGCTCTGAGCTGTCCTGCATGGTCCAGGTAAGAGTGGAAAATACATATGACCATAAATCACTGAAAGAAATACCCTACTGTTGACTGCACTGAGACAGGGAAAGATTTCACAAGTTCCCCCGTGAACTAAAAAGGCTTCTTTTCTAACTCCAACATTAGGTTTAATGTCCTATAATTGAGGTTTATTGACCATAAATTCCAAAAAGAACTGTAAAACTAAAGTGAATGAGTTAGTTTTACGTAGTGTTAAACATAAAAAAAAAAGTGACAAACATTGAAAATAGGGCGTGCGGCCATGAGAAGGGAATGGTGGACTTGTCTAACACTGGGGAATACGGTGAATAAGCTAAAGTCCCAATAAGACGGCGTGTTCCTTTAAACATGCTTGTGAAAGTCCCCTTCTCTCCCAGTGATCTTCCATGTCAGAGGCATGTTTATATAATTAGATAATTGGCTTCTTAGAACATGAACCATGAGGTGGTCACATGTAATGTGATGAAGTAGATCAACAGCCTAGTCTAAGTGACTGATGGGAACAACAACCCAGTATTAAGCGAAATCGCAATTGTCCATCTTGTCTTTACCTTCACAAAAGTGCTTGTTTTTCCGCTGACAGACTCAGATTAATATTCTACTGTAAGTGTCCAACAACATTATGGAAAGTATTCCTAAAACCTCTTTCCTCAGTCGTCGGCCGGTCTGTTCTTTCCAGAAAAACAGATGAGATCCGACTCTAAAGGGGAAAAAAAACTCTTTTTACTGTGAGTTTTTGAGATGCAAATCAGAGCTCTGCATGTCTGCATATCTATAAAAACAAAGTGTGTTCTCTCTTTAAGAGAGCAATCACGCAGGTGCCTGGTTAGTCATGACGGCTAAACATACAGTCCCGTGGGTGTCTCCAGTTTCCCGCTGAGAGTACTTGTTCGCTGGGCTGATTTCCATCCCAACAGGGCAGAGATGGGAGCAAGTTGTGCATCACATTCAGGACTCAGAGGATCCTCTCCTGAAATGAAAACAGACACAATAAAAACTGCATTTGTTAATTATCCCACAATGTTGCAATGAAAAGAAATGCTTTTTCCTAGAGGCCTTTCAAACATGCCGTACGTAGGTGTGAAACTTGTGTCTTTTGCTTCCACTTTACCTTCAGACCTCGAGACTCCCATCCAGAATTACCTCTCCAGCCCTGGTGACATGTGATTGTGTCTGTACCAGGTTTAATGTTATAGATTTGACTTTGGGTTCAACATTGGTGGGGGGCTGAAATCTATCTAGGGAGGTCCCGGGACATGTGTGGAATGCATGTATTTTTAAAAAAAGCCACAAAAACATCGAAAAACTTGTCAAAAACGTCAAAACAATGATAAAAACGTTAAAAAACAGCACAAAAAGATTAAAACAAAATACAAAACAAAGCATCTAAACCATTAAAGAAAGTCTCCAAAAAAAATACAAACTTTAAAAAGGCGACGAAAACTGAAAAAAAGCAACATAACTTTGACAAAAGCAGCAAAAACTTTGAAAAAAAGAGCCCAGTTCCAACTATTGAGGAGGTTTTAACTCAAGAGTTAAATGACCAAAGACTATTTGGCTTCATGGAGAAATAATAATCAGGTATGTGAAGTTTCATTGTGCACTAACAATGTTTTTTTCTCTTCAACTCTCTGTTTTTTGTTTTTTTTCAACAATTTTTTGTTGCAG
>NC_045748.1:9462724-9463703 GCF_008692095.1 Etheostoma spectabile | reverse complement strand
GCCCTCAGACTTTCCCTCCTTCCCCGCCCACCCGCCCACATGCTCACCTGTTCCCACTTCCCTCATCAGCCCTGCAGATATTTAACCTGCCCCTTTCCTCTTGCTCTGTTTCTTTGTCAAGCCTGTGATTCCTGGACCCTGTACCCTGTACCCTGTACCCTGTACCCTGTACCCTGGACCCTGGACCCTGGACCCTGGACCCTGTACTGGAGTCCTCCGTCCTCTGCTGCCTGAATTCACCCGTGTCAGCAAAATATCCAGGTACAGGAGTAATGTCCAAAAAGTCTGAAGCTCTGCCTCTGGACATTAAAATACAGATGCATAAATGCAAGGGCGTCACTTTGGGTTCAACAGTAGGGGGGGGGGGGGGGGTGAGATCTTAACTATTGAGCAAAATTAAAATTTTGAACATGTAAAACATCATGATTGGATTTTTTTCTGCAGCAATTTCTGCCAATTTTGCATCAAGTTATGGTGCAAATGTCTTTAATTATGTAAAGGAAATTATAAGAGGTTTTTAAGGTGTGTTGCATTGGCCAGATTTGATTATTTGGGGGGATGTAAATTACGCCTAAATGATCCGACACGTGTTTGAATTTGGGAAAGGCCTAACCGATTAGCCCCCTTAAAAAAAGAAAATACCCAAGAGCTCCCAAAAACAACAAGTTGGGAATTGTTGGGTTTCTGTGAATAACCTCAGAGTACGGTCTAGATCTGCTCTTTATCAAAAGTGCTGTAAGGAACGGTTGGGATTTGGCGCTTTATGAATAAAATTGAATTGAAAACGTTTTGTCTTAAACTAATCAAATACATGGAATTACTTGTTATTCAAGCCTCTGATTCCTCTAACCTGCAACCTGTACCAGATATCCAGATATCCAGGTACAAGAGTACTGAAATGCAGGTACCGAAATGGTCCGACCCATGTTTGAATTCAGGGTTCAACATTAGAGACGTACAGTAGCTCCTCTAAAAAAAA
>NC_045748.1:9433060-9462714 GCF_008692095.1 Etheostoma spectabile | reverse complement strand
AAAAAAGGCCCAAGCTCTGTCTCTTTTTGGTCTTAAAACTGATGGGATGCATGAAAGTTATTATCACCCATTATCAACCATATCCCCGTCACCGGTTTTTAACGTGTGCTGCTATCTTTTGTCTCTTTTGTCACTTATACAACACAAAAGATAACTTCCTCCGTAGGCCAGTTGGTAGCTATAGTATTTAGTAACAGACAGTTACATTTTAGTAAAAAGAGAATCCTGTAGCTATTATTTTACTGTCTGTTAGACGTAGGCTATAGTCGTTTAATGGCTGTCTAATTGATGGCTAGCCTATTAGAACCTAGACATCAGTTTTACTTATAGACGGCTATAAGACTTCTTTTAAATGCTTAAATTGCTTGCTGGGTTATCTGGATTATTATCCTTTGTGTGGTTTTGTTTTGTGCCTAAATGTGTAAGTTCATTATTTAATGTCATACAGGTTTAGGCAGTGTTCCCCCAAAGAAGAGAATACTACAAGTGTGTATAAATTATAGCTGCTATAATGAATAATTTGTATGTTTACTTTGCAATCTGAGCTTGTGTTGTCTTTTTGTGTTCAGAGAATTTCAAATGCACCAGGGATATTCCCTAAACTGCTGACGTGTAGATGAACCTCGGCCTGCTGCCGTCTTCTCAGCCGTCGCTGGACAGGACGTCACCCGTGCTGTCGGCACCTGAAAACACCCTGAGGTGGGTGGTTTTATAGGAAGACTTTATTCCTCTCCAAAGCTGTTGCTTTGACTGAAGTTCTGTTTTTAGAAGGGAAAAAATAAGCAAAACACAGAAAGATGAAAGAGTGCATGGGTCAGATATATTTCAGTATGGCCCAGATAAATCCCAACACCATACATGCAGACCACTACGCTACGGGACTGCTGAGTTGTGGAGGAGTTGTGGGTCTGGTCTGCTGTTCCCGCAGGTTTAATACAGTTGGCTTGTGATGCTGTGCCAGAGAACCCAGATCAACTGGGGGGGGGGGGTCACAGAAGTGCCACCAAAGACCATGACTTCGGTCTTTTCATTAAAATTCAGAAAATGTAAGGACATCCAAGCTTTAATGTTGTGTAAACACTGTAGCAGTGGGTTAACGGAGTTGGAATCAGACATTTTGAGGGGGATGTACTGGCTGTCGTCTGCATAACAGTGAAAAGAAATGTCATGTTTCCTGAGAAGAGAACCAAGTGGGAGTAGATGGAGAGAAACTAAGAGGGCCAAGCCCTGAGCCCTGTGGGACCCCACATGATAGAGAAGCAGTGGATTTCATGGTCCACTGTGTCAAATGCTGCAGTCATATCTAACAGTACAAGGATAACACAGTTACCAGAGTCAGTAGCTAAAAAGATACCATTAAAAACTCTTAAAAACGCTGATTCTGCAATGTTTTTAAACCGGATTGGAAAATTTCAAGAATATTTTGTTCATTTAAAAAGGTCCATGAGCTGGGAATATACAATCTTTTAAGATTTTAGAGAAAAAGGCAATCTGGAGATAGGCCTAAAATTTGCCAAAATAGTAGGATCCAGCCCAGGTTTGATGATTTTAAACATTTGAAATGTAGGCTAGCATAGCAAGTGTTTTTTCAGTGTCAAGTTGTTTATATTTCTATAGCATATTTAAAGCGACAGACGTTGACCCAAAGTACTTTCCAGTAGGGGCAGATGGTTCAAGATCTGCCTTAATACAGATAAACATCATAGAGATGACGATACAAAATGTCATAAATGTCAATAGATTAAAAAGCAGCATAGGGAATTAAAAATGAGTCAAATAGTCGAGAGAGGACTTAACAAAAGCCGAGCAGCCACAAAATGTGTTGGACAATTGAAAATTGCATTGTGCCTCATCATATACGCTGTTTCCCCTGCAACAATATTTTGCGCTGTTACGCGGGTACCTGCCTAACAAAATAATTCAAAGGAGGGGGGGGTGGGGACATTACTGGAAAAAGGTTTGAGAACCACTGTCTTAAATTAATAAACACAAGTAAAAACTGTATTTCAGAAAATTAAAAAAAAATGTTTGATGCACTATAGACACACACACACACCATGCTGATCCTCATCAGTGCTGCTTGGTGGTTTATGTGCAGCGGTCATAGTGGCAGACACACAGTGATAGTAATCCCCCATAATCCTTTGCTGGTTATATCCACAGATGAGAGCGCGCACTGTTATTAAAGCCCCTTATATCCCAACACAAGACCACCCACTGTGACAGGTCACACGCTCAGGATCAAATAAACTGTTCATGTTGTCACTCCAGCAGATTTCATATGGAGACTTGTGTGTGTGTGTGGTGTGTGTGTGTGTTGTGTGTGTGTTGTGTGTGTGTTTGTGTGTGTGTGGTGGATAAATTGAAGTGAAGCTTTTTTTTTTTTTACTTTAAAGATGCACTAATTGATATTGTTAAACTTAGAATGACTCAAATAACATGCAATTGGAAAGGTGTTGCTCATAGTGCTGAAATCCCAGAATCAGTTGTTCCTTTCAGCTCTACGAGGCTTTTCTGAGCATCTTCCACCTTCTTGTTATGGTTTCAAACCATAGTCTGCGTATGAAGATGGATGACGCGTCTCCACCACTCCAGCTGTACAAAGTGAAGCCAAAATTTTAAAAGATCTACGAAAAACAAGAATTGCGTCTAACGTTGAGTTCTACAAATTGATTTCGTGTCTTCCATGTTGCTTTAACCCTTGTGTTGTCTTTGCTTCCGGGACCCTCGGTATCCCGAAAGGTCAAACTGACCCGTGACTTATTAGAGTTTTTTAAAACAATTCTGAAATAAAATTTTACTTCATAATCTATTAACATATATTGTCTTTATCTCAATTACCAAACAAAATCCACTATGGAAACAACATAAGTGGTTATATCCAGAATAATTTTCTGAATTGAGTCAGGAATACATGTTTATCACAGGAAATAAGGAAAGGCCGTTGATTTTCAGGTAGAAAAAATGTAACTTGTACCATTTTTCTTCTTGTAAAAATTTAAAATGGGTCAATTTGATCCAAATACCATAAAAGGGTTAAACTTTGGAGAGTATAGTCTCATTCTCTTACAGATCTGTTTCATGATTCCTAAAAAAACATCTTGAAATACATGTGATGTTTTGAATGTGAAAGTTTTGAACGACACAGGACAACACTTTAATTTACATAAATAAAGACATTTGCAGCATAAATCAATGCATAAAGTCACCAGAACGCAGGAAAGGAAGTGTTTCTCACTTAAAATTTTAAATGAGAGCCCCCCAACCTCCAGTTACAATGTGTCCGCCCTAGTGTTGAAACCAAACCTACACCCCTGTCTAAAGTTATTAAACCAACAAAAGAACCTTTTTCCTAAATTATATGAGATGTATTAGGTGATATTAGTAGCATAGAACAGTTGAAAGCATTTCTAAAAACCTGAAAGAGTTCAGGCTTTGGAGCCTGGAGCCCCAGACGCCCCCCCCCCCCCCCCCCCCCCCTTGCTCCACCCCTGCTGCCACCTTGTAAATGCACACATCAGGCTGCAAAACAGTCGAAAAACTGAGCAGGAGTGTGGTGTGGATGTGATGCAACGCGTCCTTGTCCTCTCCTTTAACCTCGGAGGGATTATGTCTCTCCGTACAGCTCCACTGATGATATTGAGCTGCGATGAGACTTTTCATTTGTCAGCGTTCTCCGTTCGCCTGCGGACATCAGATGTGGTCTTTAAGGCTCGGGACCTGATAAGACGCGACAGGATGAGGTTAATCTACCTCTAGTGGTTAATGTGTTAACTCACCAAGACTGAGCCTGATTACCTACCCAGCCCTGGATCTCGTGGATCCAATGTCTTTCTACAATAACGGCGCAGTTTAAGACGTTATTCTCATTGAGCGCTGAAGCTTATTAATCAATTAGATGTTCCTCAGAAAACCCCTTTTTGATTGAAATATTCAAAAGTTTAGGCTTCTTACATGTTAAGATTTGCAGCTTTTCTACGTTTTCAATCGTAAAATTAAGTAAGATGTGACAAAGTCAGTTTAGGTGTTTTTTTTAACTATTTAATGACAGACTAAACAATTGATTGATTAATAAAAAAGCTAATAGCAGATTCCTCAACAAGGAAAATAATAGTTATTCAAAATCCAAATGTCTTATCGGATATGTCATACACTATTTCTGTATTATAATTGTCTGTTTGCTTCAATCATCCTGGCTCAAACATGTAAAGCACTTAAACAGTGCTGTATAAATAAAGTTTAGAATTCTATTATATAAAAATGTAATTCTTGTTGAAAGCCTGTTCATAGTAACACGTCTATACACCGACTTTATCCTCTGTCCTGTTGTGCCGTTCCTCTCCCTCTGCATGCTGCATTTGCATCTGAGCATGTGCAGAAGAGTCTCAGGATCAAGGTGGGTTAAAGGAGTTGGCGTGCTGTCCCTTTACCTGGCGCTCCGGTTTTAGCTTCCCAGTGGGAACGGCTCTGCTCCAGCAGCGTGGGCTTCATTATTCTCCGTCAGCTCTGCTGATGTAGGCGGCGGAGACGCTGCTGAACTGGGAAAGATTCACTCTGGCTGCCACTGAAAGTCTGTTTTTGTCACTTTATAAAATAAAACCTCAACACGCAGACAGGAACAAGTATTTGGATCTTCTACTTCTGTAAAAGTACTAACACTACACTGTAAAAATACTATATTACAAGTCAAAGTCCTGCATTTATTGTATTTTACTATTAAAAATCACAAACCTATGTCCACAGTGCTGTGGAGATGCAATGTGACCCCATGTTTTACAAACTCTTCATTGGTTTTACGCAAATATCGTAATGTAGCTAAAGCTGTAAGACAAATGAAGTGGAGGAAAAAAGAAAACACGCATGTACAGTACATTTACCTCATAAAGTACTCGGGTAGATGTACTCAGTTAGATTTTATCACTGTGAGCAGGTCACTGCAGAGTCGGTTAGACCTCATCACAGCGAACTGATACTAAGCTGCCTAACCGATTAGAGCGCCGTTGTCTGCGTGTGACATTGTGTCTTGTGTGTGTGTGTGTGTTATGTGATGTCCATGCAGTGTTGCATGTTTCTGGCCTTGAACTCAGCCAGACCTCCATCTGATGAAGGGCGGAGCAACAGGGAATCTCAGGGAATCCCCCTACCCCCCCCCCCCAACCCAATTTATCACATCATGCACGTGGAACATAACAGAGAGGCAAACTCTGTGGCAGCTTAGCCTAAAACACACGTAACATCTGTCTCTGCACACACACACACACACACACACACACACACACACACACACACACACACACACACACACACCACACACACACACACACACACACACAGTCAAATGAAAGAAAACAGATGTTGTGCGTTCAGGCTGGATGACAGTTTCGTTTGTCTTTGAAGCACATTCCTCACCAGAAATAGAAACTTCTGCTTTTGTTCTTGTGTGTGTGGTGTGGTGGGTGTTGTGTGTGTGGTGTGTGTGTTGGTGTGTGTGGTGTGTGTGTGGTGTTGTGTGTGTGTGTGTGTGGTGTGTGTTGGTGTGTGTGTTTGCAGAGAGGGGCGAGAGACTCTTTATGTAGATCATGACAAAAGTGGCTATTTATACGTATGCATCACAGCCGGGTTACTGAATTAGTCCTTAAAGGCTATTTTATATTTGGATCCTTTTGTTTAATCTGAAATAAACATCTGTTTAATCACGGAGTGAAGAAACTAGGAAATATTGACATTTAAGAAGCTGGAGTCAGACATTTTACAATTATTTTTTTTCATAAAATAATCCAAATTAAATGACTTATAATAAACATTAGTGATTGGTTATGGCAGATCTAATAGTTTTAAACTTCAACAGAGTACCCGCCTTCAAGGAAGTTAACACACTATCAATGGAGGGTGGCCAGACTCTCTGGACTACTGTAACGAACCAGAGTCTGGTAGGACCAGGCTTAGTGGACCAGAGTCTGGTAGGACCAGGCTTAGTGGACCAGAGTCTGGTAGGACCAGGCTTAGTGGACCAGAGTCTGGTAGGACCAGGCTTAGTGGACCAGAGCCTGGTAGGACCAGGCTTAGTGGACCAGAGCCTGGTAGGACCAGGCTTAGTGGACCAGAGTCTGGTAGGACCAGGCTTAGTGGACCAGAGCCTGGTAGGACCAGGCTTAGTGGACCAGAGCCTGGTAGGACCAGAATTAGTGGACCAGAGTCTGGTAGGACCAGGCTTAGTGGACCAGAGCCTGGTAGGACCAGAATTAGTGGACCAGAGTCTGGTAGGACCAGGCTTAGTGGACCAGAGTCTGGTGGACAAGAGTCTGTTGAGACCAGGCTTAGTGGACCAGAGTCTGGTAGGACCAGAATTAGTGGACCAGAGTCTGGTAGGACCAGGCTTAGTGGACCAGAGTCTGGTGGACAAGAGTCTGTTGGGACCAGGCTTAGTGGACCAGAGTCTGGTGGGACCGGGCTTGGTGGACAAGCGTCTGGTAGGACCGGGCTTGGTGGACCAGAGTCTGGTAGGACCGGGCTACTTTTATTATACTTGTACTATGGTTTATTGTAAAGTGTCTTTGAGCAGCTACAAACGCGCTTTGTAAATGTTATTTATCTATTTTAGTATACATTTTTGGGATTATTTTTTGAAAGGCACAAGATTAACAGCATTACATATCACAGTTTTAGCCCTTTCTTTTTTTCAGCCCCCTGTACCTTAACACACACACACACAAAATGTAAGATAATCCAAAAGTAAAACCAAAAAAACTGGCTACCGAACCCCCACCCCTGATCTGTCCCACCAAAAATTATTATTGTTATTATAATCATTGCATCTAAAATGGAGGCCAGCAGACTCCAACACACCTGTCAGGCTGTGATGTTACCCTTTCAACCTTTGCCCCCCCCCCCCTTACGCACCTGCACTCCAAGGGGGCGTTCCTCGGCTCGTGCGCTCCTGTGATGAGGCGCGAGGCGCAGCGAGCAGGCAGCAGCGCGCGGCGGGCTGCAGCCAGCGACCTGTCTCTTTAAGTTGGTGTCAAAGGCGATTACCGCTGATCTCCGTCGTGATTCCGTTGTCACCGTCTGTTCCCTCGGTCTATTTCTGTCCCCGGTGCTGCCGGCGGGACGGTAAGCTTTCTTCTTCTTTTGATGCGTTTTCATCGCTCAGGTGGACTAACATCGGAGGGCTCGAGCGCCAGCGAACTCCTCGCCGAAGTTTGGAGCATGGGAGCGTCGTGAAGTGGTTCCTGCGGCTTTGCTTTTGTGGGAAAGCCCGGCATTAAAGCGCCAATTTGCCCGTGTCTAATCAACTTTTTCTACCATGGTAAGCCTGGTTTTACTTTCCCTGCTAACGGAGATATAAACCGCTTTCTCTCTGCTTATAACGGCAGTGACCGAAAACCGGGAGAAGCAATGATGCCTCGGGTTACTGTTTGAAGTTGGCACCGAAATTTAAAAAAAACAAAACAAATCCGGTTGGAGATAAGATGCAGAAGGGCGTGCGGTACAACGAGGGTCACGCGCTGTATCTGTCGGTGGTCGCGCGTAAAGAGGGCTCCAAGCGCGGCTTCCTGAGCAAGAAGACCACGGAGATCAGCCGCTGGACCGAGAAGTACTTCGCTCTCTACCAGAACGTGCTCTTCTACTTTGAGAACGACCAGAGCGCGAGGCCCTCCGGGATATACCTACTGGAGGGATGCACGTGCGAGCGGGCACCTGCACCCAAAGTCTCCGCCATCAGCAAGGAGCCCATGGAGAAACAGCAGGTGAGTCCCACTGAACCGGAACGGAGGCAATGCACTCTTTCAGGAAATATCTTTTTTAACACAATATTTCCGAAAGAAAAGTCTAAAAGGGTAAAACATGACGAAAAAGTCCCATCACAAGTTCCCAGAGTCCATTGCGGCGTCTCTAAATATCTTGTTTTGCCATGCCAACCGTCTTAAACCCCTAATATTGAGTTGGAGGTGGAGGAAGATACCAGTTTAATAAGTTAAAAGTTTACAGTAGTTTAAGAATGGAGGCTGATGTTCCCTTTTATTAATAATTCCATGTGAAGCTTTTTTTTTTTTGGTGATTTTTGCATCAATGAATAGTGAATCATGCATGGTTTCATGAGTTACACAAACTCGGCTGTGAGTTTGACTTCCATTTTTTGGTCAATTTTAACAAAATAAACTGCAGCCTAGGAACACACAACGCAGGGCAAATGACACAGACTCCTTTAAAACCATACACACCTTTTAGTGATAATCACTCAAAATAGTATTAAACAGGGTTGTACAACAACAGAAGAAAAATTCAAGAAAATCTATCATATTAAAGTGACTTCACTTGTATAAAGTCCTGGTCCTGGAGACGCTTGCTCATAAAAATGCAGAAAATATGTCAACACAATATTTCTGATGTAATTAAACACAATGTGTAGTCGATCATAACTGACTGGGGTAATGAAGTCAGAGTTCGAACTATGTTGCAAGCATATATATATATATATATATATATATATATATATATATATTTTTTTTTTCCAATCTCTAAACTACCCCCTCCCCCATAAAAAACTAAGTGTGGGGCACTACAGTTAGTTTTACATGGTCCCTCGTGTTAAATGTCCACAGACCTTCACAGCAACTCAGCATCCATTTCTCCAGTTATTTTAAGGAGCATTGCTCTTTCAGATTTTATGGAAACTCAAGCAAATATTTATTGAAATGTAAGCCTATATATTCCTTAAAAATAAACTCAAATACTGGAGATCGCTTCATTTATAATTATATGAATAAAGACATTACCATGGGCAAATTGTTGCATACAATTTCAACAAAATGCAGGAAATGAAGAGTTTCTAGATGGAGGCATTGTAGATGGAGATCCCCCCCCCCCCCCCCCCCCCCCCCCCCCCACCCACCCAAGTTACACCCTTTTAACAAGTCAGAGAATGATGAAAAAGTCCCATCACAAAACATTTGGCCGATATTAGGCATTTCCCGATATATTGGTATCGGCATTAATAATGGCCGTTTTTTTTTTTAATATAAATTCATCAGTCATTTATAATGAAAAACAAATGATTCTGATAAATGAATATTTAAAAAAAACAAAAAACGGGCAACCATGTTATGAGTTGCCCGTCATGTTATTGCATAGTTTGTCCACCAGAGGGCGCTCTACAGCTCCCCCGTTGGCAACTCTTATTATTGTTTTTTTTTCTTGTTCAAAAGACTTTAAGTTTCATATCTCGAGTTTGTATTTTTATACATTTTATTCATCAGAACTTTATTGTATTTTGATGTTCTGTTGTGACAAAAAAATTATAATTTTAGTGAGAACTCATGAATAACTACAAATAACTAATGTTATAACTAAGGAATAACTAAGGAAATCTCTTTATTTTGTAATGCGTTTCTGGATATTTAAAATATATATATACATTGGAATATCGGATTTTAAAATAACCAAATATTTTGTATCGGCCTTAAAAATCCTTTATTGGTCGGGCTCTACTTTGAATGTCTTGTTTTGCCTGACTGACGCTCTAAAACCCTAATTAATAGGTCGGAGGTGGGGAAAGATCCCAGTTAAACCAGGGACATGTTGACACACAGATTAAGACTGGAGGCTGCAGTGTATCATCCCTCTGGAGCTTTATTTGGGTTTGTTTTAACTTTTCAATGCATTAACTTCTGTCTTAGTTTCACCTTTTGTAAACAGTCTTTACTCAACATGCACGGTTTCATTTCAGAACGAACTGCTGCAAGTCTGACCCTCATTTTGTTTTTTATTTAACAAAAGCAGCCAGTAAAGAAAATGACACCTTCTATTAAAGCATACAAATTGTTACTGATAAGCACCCAAAATATTATAGGTCAGTACAAGGCTGTAAAATATATAGTTTTACTATTAATACACAAGAAATCTATCTATCATACAGCCTGTTTACAAGCAATGTGAGTTGTTACTTGTTCATTGACATTGTCTACAGTAAGACTTCGTAAATCATTGAGATGTTGAATTATTCAGTTTAAAAAATGTTTTTATGGTCTACAAACTACTGTGGAAGCCCCACATCAGCAGCTTGTCACTACACAATATATAAATAATTATACATTTTCATAAAGAAACCACACTCAGTGTATTTGTGTGAGTGAGAGAGAGGTCACAACTTTATGGGTGTGTAGCTCAGATCATAATGAAGGCCAATTTTAAAAATGGGTGTGGTCCGACAAAGGGTGCAGGAACTGGGGAGTAGGATGTATGTAAGAGCCCCCACTCTGGATTTAAATATGGTTGTATTGCTTCCACTAAACAAAATGGTCCACGTCTCTACCATTGGACTCCTGCGTCCATAGCAACGTAAACTCTATTGAATGCAACCCTTCGTCTGTCGCTCTACACCACCTTACGGGCTGTGGTAGTAGCCGTATGTTTTATGAGGCCCTGCCGTGCTGGACACATGACCAGCTGCTGTTTTAGTCACTGCAGGAAATGACACATTAGCTGAAGCGTTGTAGTGAGCTAACTAGCGGCTATCTGGCTATCGGCGTCTCTAATTCACGTTAAACTGAACATTTCCGTTGATGGTGAAGTGAGACGAGGCGAATGGCTTCTTAGGGAATATTTACGTTCACGTTTATGTCCTCATTTATTTCATCTCGTTTCCTTTTTGCACAGCCGCTGCATGTCGACACAGCTGTAAGTTAAACATTTTGCGACGTAACTAGCTAAGCTAACACCGTAGCTTCACTGTGTCCACGTTAGGACTAGATTCCTACCAATAAAGGATTTTTAAGACTGATACGAATCCGAAAAATCCGATATATATTTTTAAACGCGTTACAAAACAGATTTCCCTAACATTAGTTATTTGTAGTTATTTATGAGTTCTTCCTAAAATAATATATTATTGTCACAACAGAACATCAAAATATATTAAAGTTCTGATAAATAAAATTTATAAAAATACACACTTAAGAAATGAAACTTAAAGTATTTTAACACAAAACAATTAAAAAAAGTGTTGCCAACAGGGACGTTGTAGAGCGTCCTCTGGTGGACAGACTACGCAACACATCACTAACAGGGACGTTGTAGAGCGTCCTCTGGTGGACGACTATGCAAACCCTAACTAACAGGGACGGTGTAGAACGTCTCTGGTGGACAACTATGCAACGCCATCACTAACAGGGACTTGTAGAGCGTCCTCTGGTGGACAGAATATGAACGCCATCACTAACAGGGACGTTGTAGAGCGTCCTCTGGTGGACAGACTATGCAACGCCATCACTAACAGGGACATTGTAGAGCGTCCTTGGTGGACAGACTATGCAACGCCATCACTAAAGGGACGTTGTAGGCGTCCTCTGGTGGACAGACTATGCAACGCCATCACTAACAGGGCGTTTGTAGAGCGTCCTCTGGTGGACCGACTATGCAACGCCATCACTAACAGGGACTTGGTGAGCGTCTCTGGTGGACAGACAGCATCACTAACAAGGGACGTTGTAGAGCGTCCTCTGGTGGACAGACTATGCAACACCAACGCTCATAGCACGGTTGACCGTCCATTTTTATTTTTTAAATATTCATTTATCAGAATCATTTGTCATAATTTTTTTCTGATTAATGAACATTTAAAAAATAAAGAAATCGTCCATTATAAATGCAGATACCAATAGATCGGGAAATGCCTAATATCGACCGATATATTGGCCCGCCAACATATCGGTCGGACTCTAGTTCGGATGCCACACGCTGTCCTCCAGAGTGAACAGCACTGCGTCCATGGCAACGCAGTTATATTTATACTAGCAATGGTCTGTTATCAAGAAAAAAAAGACCGCATTCAACCAAGCCAGGTGATAGGTTTTATTTTATATAGCACCTTTCGAAAAGAGCTTTACATAAGACCCAATAACAGTAAAATGGACAAGCAAAAAATAAAAAAATATAAATAAAAAATAAAACTGGTAAAATTAAAAATGTACATGGCTGTGAATCCTGGACTCAGTAATGTGTTGAAAATAACAAAACATCCTTTATAGAGAGAGTCCTGTGTAATGAGGTAGACAGAAGAAGCCTGATGCTATTGATGATTTCAATAGTACAGAATTAGATTATGAAAATATTTGTTGTGGGTAAGCTAATTTTAAATGACCCATATTCCAGTTTTTGCTGCTGCGGGGTCTGAAGACGTTTCATCCCTTCAGCAGCTGGCGCCATGTAGACGAGTGGTTACTTTGTAAACTATGAAAGCTAATTTTCTGCTCCACATACAGTCCACAGATCCCGTATGGATATAGTTCATTTCATGTGTATACAAACTGGATTACGTTTGTTAAATATAATCTCGTCTCATGGATGCGCAGGTAATCTGTCGCTGCGGAGTGAAAGCAGACACGTTGTATTCACACCTTTTAATGTGGTGACGGTGTGTTCACACGCTCCAGTGGGGGGGGGGGAATCTGCTGAAACACAGTCATGACTTAATGATTGTTGTTTGTCATTACATTTTAAAGCTCAGCCTGTCAGAATCACTCCACATGTTGATTAATGGGCTTAAATATTTTTTACTTCATGTGAGTGAGTTTTTTGTTAGCATGTTTTAGGCATTTCTGTGTAATGCAAGGGGCTGTTTGGATAATATGAGAGGCTGTCAGAAAAAGGCATTGTCACCATTACATAGTTTGTCCTCCGTACATAAAGGACAAGTCTATTTTTCAGTATCTTAGTCACAATTGTTTTTTCAGGGCTGCCCCCTTAAAGTAGTTTAGTCAACGAGGGAAAAAAAAAGTTAAAAACCCACATTCGTCCAATCGCCCAACACTAGCTATCGATCACTAGAAATCCAGGATCGATTGAACTTTTAAAGCAGAACAGTAACAGTACAAAGTCCAATTATTCTGAAATGTGGAGCTAACATGGCTTTAAAAAACATCCCTTTTTATTGTTGTTGAGAGGGGAGTCTGACCGGAGAGGCTCTTATTTTTTCTTAACTCGGTTAAATTTAATTTCAGCCTTCCCCCTGTAAAGTCTGTTATATTAAACAGATATTCAATAGTTTTGTTGTGCACCACAGGTCATAAAGGTGCAGAATACAGAGGACAACAATCCTGTCTCTGTGTCAGAGCTTTATTGTCCTTTTTCCTGCAGAGAAACACTCACATGACCGTTTGTCTGCAGATAACGAGTTTTCAGTCATATTACTTGAAAGAGGAAAGAACCAGAAGGGCAGCTTTTCCTCCAAAAACCAAATAACATAACGGTATCTTTAATTTAAAGCTGCAACTTGTTTTTCAGGTTGTCTGATTTGCAAAAGTTTTGTTTACTCACATTGTTCCCTGGCCTTTGAAGGACACTTCTAAGATACTAGAGAGATCATGTTGTTGGATGTGTCCAATGACCAGTGATGGGAATAACTGAGTTATAAATAAAAGCGTTACTTTTTTCAGTAACAAATAATCTAATTTATTACTCTTCCCATCTTAATAAGTTGCTGCCAAAAAAAAGGCAGCGCTTTACTATAATTGAAGCTGTTTTTTTGCACCCTCACGACGCCAGACTCTCACCACACATCCGTACTAGTAGACATAATGTATCATTGGATACTCACATTGTCCTAACCCTCTGGAGAAAAGGGTCATTACTCCAGTTCCTAAGAAAGCCTGTCCATCTGAGAACACAGACTTCAGACCAACTATTTTTTATTTTTTATTTAAAGATTATTTTTTGGGCTTTTCCACTTTTTCATTTTTCAGACAGTTGGTAGAAAGGGGTGTGATAGAAGGGGGGGGGGGGGGGAGACATGCAGGAAATCGTCACAGGTCGGATTTGAGCCCTGGACCTCTGCTTCGAGGCATAAACCTCTCATCTCAGTACATGTGCGCCCGCTCCTACCACTGAACCAACCTGGCCATTCAGACCAACATTAACTTCAATTGTGGCGCACTTTTTGGAAAAATTTTTGGTCTCCTTGTTAAAAGCAGATATAAACCTTCTTGTTGGATCACGTCCAATTTGCCTATAGACACAAGAAAAGCCCTGACCTTGCTGACCTTTAATTCTCAAACATTTGGAGGACTGGAAAGCATGCGCACGTTTACTTATTGATTTTAGCTCAGCCTTTAACACAATACAGCCTTACCTCCAGATCCCAAAAAATGAAGCTGCGAAGTGTTAACCAACCAAGGCTGAATTTTGGGAATGGGACTTCAGATATGGTATTAAGGGACCACTAAGGTGTATACATAAAAGCATCCAAAGACCTTTAACAACAACATATAACAAGCAATACATAATGTTTGTATAAGCCAATATACAAAATATATAAATTCCATGTTATAAAAAGGTCAGTTGGCCCATAATTGTTTCACCTTCAGCCAAGTCTTTAAAGACATTTTAAAACTGCTGAAACTTGCACAATCTCTAATGAGAAGTAGAATTAAGTTCCACTTTTCTACTGCTGTAAATGAAAAAGCTGATTAACCAAATGTAGTCTTCCTAAATTGAATGTAACAGTCTCCTCTTACAGAAACCCTGGAGACCCTTATGATAGCCTTTGCTCCAGACTCCAGCAGAGCTTATACTTCCTGAGAAGGTGAAGACTGTACGGTGTGGACCAGAAACAGTTTTTGTACTACCAGGAAATTCTGATCAAATACGGAAAAGGGGCATGGTATAGGAATATATCCGTACAATCCAAATCTAAACTGGAGCAACTCACAAAGCTCAACTCACGAGCTCTTACCATCAGGCAGAAGATACAGGATGCCGAGATGCAGACTTAATCGCTTTAAAAATTAATTGTGCCCTGTTCCATCAACCTTTAACCAAAGTCTGTTAAAGACTTAAAGGTCTTATGACATGGTGCTCTTTGGATGCTCTTATATAGGCGTTAGTGGTCCCCTAATACTGTATCTGAAGTCCTCTTTTATATAGACCTTAGTGGTCCCTAATACTGTATCTGAAGTCTCTTTTATATAGACCTAGTGGTCCCTAATACTGTTCTGAAGTCTCTTTTATATAGACCTTAGTGGTCTCCTAATACTGTATCTGAAGTCCTCTTTTATATAGACCTTAGTCCCCTAATACTGTATCTGAGTCTCTTTTATATAGACCTTAGGGTCGCTAATACTGTATGAAGTCTCTTTTATTAGACCTTAGTGGTCCCCTAATCCTGTATCGTGAAGTCTCTTTTATATAGACCTTAGTGGTCCCTAATACTGTATCTGTTGGTATCTAAAACATGGCTACGGTTTCAAAATTACTTCAATGTCTGTGACACATCTGTGCCGCAGCTTCCTGTTTTTGACCAGCCGACATACAGCAGCACCAGTATATCTGCAATAAACAAATGAGAGATATATCCGCCTCGGCAATTTATTCAAATTAATTTTGAGCTGTGTAAGGACAAAATCACTGGAGTTCTCTTAAGTTTTACTTGCAGCGAGTAGAGTCAGTTTATAGTACTTGAGCATAAGTACATAAAAGGACTGGAGATTGTTCACAACAGTGTCTTTTTAAAGGAGTTGGGAGTTTAATTAGTTATTCAGTTCATGCAATCAGTAGCTTTTCTTCTTATCTCTGGTCAGGCCCGGGATCTCCTCCACATCATGTGATCTGCCCTCAGGGATACATCCTGTGCTCTTTGCAAGGTCACTCAGCTTTTATTAGGGGTGGGAAAGATAATCGATTCTTAGATGCATCGCAATTCTCTCTAGAGCGATTTGATGCTAGATTCTGATAAGTTAATAGATTATTAAAATATATAAATTTTTTAAAGTTACTGTCTCCAGACATGAACAAATCAGAAAACAGAGTGACTGAAAGAGGATGGGACAATGGACAACAACTTAGTTTAGGCAAGAATGCAGAAAAAAACACAAATGGCCGAAAGGACAAAAAGTTTTGTGTATATACATATGATCTAATAAGACATGCATAAAACAATTAGGCAAAACACATAAAGGCTTTTGATCTACTTTATCACATTACATGTGACCACCTCATGTTTCATGTTCTCCACCTTTTAAACATGACTGAGCCTCGGACATGGAAGATCACTGTGACAGAAGGTGACTCAGCATGTTTAAGGCTTAAGCATGGGATGACTACACAATAAAGACCTCAGTAGACAAAACATTTCATTACAACTTGTGTGTGACAAATATGTCAAAAGCTAACAAACTCAGATTTATACTGTATGTATTTTTTTAAATCACGCCTGGAAATTTACATAATAAAATTGTTGCATTGATAATCGGTTATGAATCGAATCGTTGGCCTCTGAATCGGTGCCAAGAGATTCCCACCCTTTAATGGTTGACACATGAAAGACAGAAATGATAAAACAGCAGTTTGGAGGCAAATGGTTTTAACAAAGAAACTGAAGCAAAACCGTTCTAAGCATCATTTTTCTAACAAGCTGCAAATGACTTTCAATTTTTTAGTCATCTCGCCTTTTTTTTAGTTTTAGGCAAGGCAAGGCAAGGCAGCTTTATCTGTAGAGCACATTTCAGCAACAGGGCAATTCAAAGTGCTTTACACGAAATCAGTTAAGCAGATAAAACACAAGTACAAACAGTTAAAAATCATAAGCATTAAAAACTAATAAAACACATGAATAGACAGTTAAAAACAAAATAGAAACATTAGGACACAAAACACAAAAATAAAAGTTACAGTGCAGCATAAGAAATTTAAAGAAATGAGCGTTCATTTAAAGAAAGGCAGCATCAAAAAGAAAGGTCTTCAGCCTTGATGTAAAAGAACTGAGAGTAGCAGCGGATCTGCAGGTTTCTGGGAGTTTGTTCCAGTTGTTTTAAGATTTTTTTCTGGGCATTTTAGGCCTTTATTTGACAGGACGGATGAAGACAAGGGGAGAGAGGAAGGGGGGGATGACGTGCAGCAAAGGGCCGCAGGTCGGAGTCGAACCCAGACCTGCTGCGTTGAGGAATAAACCTCTATATATGGGCGCCCGTCCTACCAACTGAGCTTTCTGGGCGCCCAGTCATCTCTTTTTGACCAACAAACTGTCTCTCTCTCTCTCTCTTAGGGGTTCTCTCTCATAAAAACTAAAGAATAAAAGAGGAAAGTTGAGCTGCAATGTGACAGCTTGGCATTAGAGCCACGGGGGGGGCTGTCTGCCGGCTCACCAGTTACTAAACCGGAGTGGACAGCACAGCCGAGCTGCATTCAGCACCCATCAAAGAAGTCAGATTATAAGACTAAAGGTCGGGCTGTGTTGGAAAAGAACCAGTTCAATGAGGTTTTGTCTGAAGGAGAGAGAACACGGTTGTACATAGAGCAGGGCGATATGGAGAAAATCAAATTTCACGATATTTTACACCAAATACATAGATTCAGACATTGCGACGATATTGTAGGGTTGACTATTGGTGTTTTCACAAATTTTCAAGTGGCTAAAAGCAAATAATACCAGTAAGTCTGGTACTTACTGTAATGTATATAACAGAAATTGTGTGTGCATCATACCCTCTGGCAGGTGCAGGACAGAGGGAAAATGCTAAAGTGAAAAAATGTCCAGCACTGCCTTATGATCCCATAATTTAATACAAACAAAAGGCAACGTTTTGACCCTACTGGGTCTTCTTGGCAAATCATGGACACATTTGACAAAGGGATTTATGTAGGCATTACTATCTTCATTAGCCTTTTTTCACTTACTGTAATGTAGCCTTTAAATCAAGAAAAGACAACACCTATGCCATATTACGATATCCAAAACCTAGGACGATATCCAGTCTCATATTGATATCAATATAGTACAGATACTGTATATTGCCTAGCCCTAGTTGTACACATGAAAAAAGACAAATAGTTAATTATGTCTAATGCATCAGAAATTTCTAAATCTCAAGGTGACTTCAAATGTCAAAACCCCAAAAATATTTAAACTGTACCGCAACATGAAATGAAATGGCAGATTTTCATTTTACGAGCTGGAACCTGTTTGTCTTTTTTTCTTTCTTTTTTTAGATTAATTGTCTTATTGACTATCCAGGGCTGTCCTAAATATCACTTTTTGGGCTATAAAGCTTCAGTGGGAGGTATTCAAATGCTTTCAATGCTCTTTTCAAACTTTTAAACTTTGTGATTATTTACTAAAACTCTCATTGTGTTTAATATTTTGTGAAAGCACCGATATTCAACCATACAATATTGCCGCAATCAATGTATTTGGTGAAAAATATTGTGATAATTGATTTTTTTTTTCTCTCAAAATTTGTGAGCTTTACCACACAAAAAAACACTGTCACTCTTTCAGAAATTTAAAAAAGAAATGTCATGAAATGTTGGATTACTATTCCAGATTTCTGGATTTTTGGTGTAACGCAGATCTAAATGACATTTTTACTGGAGCTACAGAAATATAAAGTTGTGTGTTGACGTCGTAACGTAGCTCTTCATGTATGGAGATGAAGCCGTTTACGTTAGAGGAAACAGCCGATGCTCGACACAGGCCGCCATTGTTTGCTCTCGTCCTGATGAAAGCCTCTGGATAATCTAAAGCAACTTTCTAATGGAGCAAGTCAGACAAAACATCAGAGAGCATCAAAGCACTCTATCGGGATTGATAACCCGGCTCATGTGATGCCTACTCTCTCCACATATACAATATAAATTATTCAATTGCCTGTATCTGGGGTCGCTCATCATTTTGTTCATTATAACATGACTGTAGTCCAGTGGGTTGATCTCAATAAGTAAATAGGATTCTTTATTGTTGTGAGTACAAGTCAAAATCTCGTCCCCTTAAACCCACAATCTTTCATTTTTCTGCCTCTAGGGATCTCTCAATCGAAACAATAACAAGGCGTTGTTTGGTGCTGTATGAAGTAGCGTTGGATCATGGGAGTTGTAGTCATTGCAAACACTTTCTGATGGTTAGTATTCCTTCAGTGTTCATCGTTCAGGAGGTTTTTATCCGCAGAGGTCTCCTCCTCACCAAAACAAATGGACCGGCTTATAAAAACTGATGAAAACGTGGAATAAAGCATTTTCACGTTAAAAATCAAAGTCAAAGTCTGCATTATTGTCAATTTCTTCACATGTCAGGACATAATAAGAGATCGAAATTACGTTTCCCTCTATCCCATGGTGAAGACAAGACATATTTTACCAATAAGGTCCACAGACAAACATATATATACATAAATATAAAAAGTAAAAATAAGAAGACATATACAATGAGGAAAATAAGAGCAGCAAGAATGCTTGACCCAGCTTTCATGAGGGTAGGAACAAATGCTGACCTGTAGATTGTGATCTTTGCCTTCTGGCTCAGATCTGTCTTCATCACAACGGTGTGCTACATTGAATGTAATACTGCTGCACCGATTCACGATTTTAATATAGTCTAAAACCACCAAGGCCTAAAGTGTATTGCAAAAATGTGTCAAACTGGATTAAAAGTCAATTTATGACACCTTCTGGTAGACAACCACAACATTAGCATGCACAAAGGGGATTTGACTCCACTGTTGGGCAACTGGGGCGCCCTGTAGCTCACCTGGTAGAGCGTGCGCCCCATATAATAGTACGGGTCCACTGTCAGTGACATTTCATTTGTTTTCTGTGAGCAGCCGTGCAATGCATTCTGGGGACTATGGAGGACTGAGGCATTTCTCACTCGCTTTCTCGCTTTCTGTCGATCTTCAGCGATACTATCTCATAATGGCAAGAAAAGCTCAAAGAATAATCTTAAACAGTGGGACGCTGAACAACCCTCTGGATTAGTGTAATATGAGTTAAATAGGCTGTTAAATATGAACAAGTGATAATGCAATTCACAGCTCTGATTTCCTGCTTAATGAACTGGAAACACAAGCCAGGCTAAAAGCTCATGTAGCTCAGTGAAGGCTTGTGCTGTGATTGTTGTTGTGGGTTAACTTCATGCTCGGTTGGTTCAGAGAGCAAAAACATTCATTTGTAGCTTCGGAAAAAATGTATTTGTGCCCAAATCTACACTTGTTTATCTTTTCATCCTTAGACATGATCTGCCTGTTTGGATGGCAGCGATAGTATCAGCGAGGCAAAACTCTAGGCTGTCCACAAGAAAAGAAATTCTTAGTTGACACTCATTCAACTTTTGTCGAGTAAGAAATTAGATTTAATCAACAGATCTGTCAAACTGAGTTTCTCCACAAAGAATCACGCAAAACACAAGATATATGATATAAGTTTCTTAGTCAAAAAGCGTAAAAAATGACTAATCAACAAAAAATCTTGGCCGATTGAGACCAAAACAACCCACTAAATAGTCTAAAATAAAAACAAAATGGAAACAAGGAGGTGATCAGTGATGTGGATGATACAATTGTTTTAAAAAGAGAATTTAATTTTAAAAGTGTGCTTAGGGCTGGGACTGTTAGCGCATTCCTGCAACACCGCAGTCACGTGACGCCTACTGCGGGTCTGACCTTGTCACTGGCATCACCGGAAAAACATTGGCCAACTAGTGTGCACGGCATTTTGTGTCTAATGATATGGATTGTGACATCGTCCATGCACGTTTCGTAGTCTAAGACAGAGCGGCTTACATTGGGCGAGAGAGCAAGTAAGCCAGCTGATGGGTCGCCCCCTCTGCTCTCTGCCTGCTCGGCTGCCAGACGGCCTGCAACCCGTTGTAGGCTAAGGTTTAAGCCGATTTATTTATTTTTGGGGGGGTAATGCCATTCACTTGACCGGCGGTATTGACAAGAGATACCATGGCTGCGGGAACTCTGACACTCATTCATGAGTGAAGATTGGGGAAACTTTCCCGGCGGGTCAACGCTACAGAAGTTAGCTTGCCTATAACACAAAAGCGCATTTTGGGATTCTTCATGAATCAATCACAGGCTTAAAAAACCTAATAGAAGTGAGTCAGAAAACTCAGCAACTGCAACTGAAAGCAGCAGCAGCACCTCTACACCTGTCACTCCCACAGCGACCCTGCTAGCAACAGCTAACTTTTGATTTAATTTAATTCAACGATGTGTTTTATACCCTTGTGTTTTGTGGCTCAGCGGTTGAGCTTGTAGTGCAGTTGGCCTGTTCTGTACCATTGCCGTAGCTTTGTGCCTATGTCCTGCGTTACCCGTGCCTAGTTTTGCCGTGTCTTGGGGTTTTGGATTTCATTTGTGTTTTAATTTTTCTGCTTGTGGAGCATTGTGATGGATGTAGCGTGGTGGTTGAAACTTTGGCTGAAAATGTCACTCTCGAAACTTTGTCAATGTCAATTTTATTTCTATAGCACATTTAAAAACAACAGTTGATCAAAGTGCTGAACAGGGTCGATGTCAAATACATAAATAACAAGTGTAAAGATTACTACACCCAAAGTTATTCACAGGGAGACAAACAACAACACTTTATAAACATCAGAATCCAGATTAACGAGGGTTAAAAGCAAAAAGGTGCGTCTTAAGCAGCGATTTAAACGTTTGTGGTCTGTGCAGCTTTAATATGCATGGGGGGGTTGTTCCATAGGGTGGGGGCGCCCACTGCACGGGGGGGTTGTTCCATAGGGTGGGGGCGCCCACTGCAAAGGCTCTCTCGCCCTTATTTTTTAGCTTTGACCTTGGGACGTCCAAGAGCAACTGATTTGACGACCTCAGCGTTCTGACTAGAGAATGACGGCATAAGAGATCAGCCAGGTAAGATGCCGCCAAACCATTCAAGGCCTTAAAAACAAGCACATTTTTTTTTAAATCTATCCTATAACGAACAGGTAGCCAGTGGAGGGAGGCCAAGACTGGCGTTATGCGTTCATGTTTTTTGTTTTAGTTAAAAGGCGAGCAGCTGCGTTTTGGACTAACTGGAGCCGATTTGTCAGCACCACCAACTCAATATGTTCCCACGGCCTTGACAGAAAAAGCCGCCGTGAAGCTCTAGCTTGTTTTATTGTTCACTTTTAACTTACTTTACATCAAATTTGCTATCTCTTTTTCCTCTCTCTTTTCATCACAGCGGCACGCTATTTTCCGTTAACGCTCGCTCTCCTTGCGCGACCACACGGGCACTGACGTCACTCACTTATGGCACCCTGCCATTCTCGCTCTAACTTACGCTACTCTCGTAAGGGGGTTGCGGTATACCGCACTACCGCAGGAATTTCTTGCTTTTCAACTGCATTAGAAATAGTTCACCGTCCTATCCAAAGTGTGCTTTGTGACACTTTTAGTATTTCCTCAAATGTACAAGTAAGACCGCTTTACTCTTACAGTTACGGAAATATAAAACTGTTAGCGTTGTCTAAAACCGAGGATTTAATGTTAAATCAAATTGAAATGAATGGAGTTGACATGTAATGCTGTCTGTGGGTTTGTAGCGAGCATGTGGCGCGGCTCTGGGAGGCTGCTGTGCTCGACTAAGAATAGCATCCTTGCCAGTTATTTTGCCTGCAGTCACTGTCTGAATACCGAGTTAAAACAACTGCACACAGACTCTAGGACACACTGCGGGTACCTGGGCTATTTGTAGCCTCCTTTTAACTGTACTGTGAGGGGATCTTATCTGTCTTTCTCTGAATGTAATATACGTTTAAAGCCTTTCAAACGAGCCTAATTGACTTTTGTGTAAAAGTTTTAGGTGTGGAGATGTGCTGAAGCCTGGTGAATATTTTGTATGCTTTAGAAACTACAGCTGCTCTGTGTGATTGTGTTCATGCATCAGTGACTTTACATAAGTGGTGTTTACAATGTCTCATGAATAAGCTATGTTTCTTACTTCATTAGAAACAAACTGGTCTTTGGATCAAGTCGTGCACATAAACTACATAGAATAGAATCAATTAGAACATTATATGGTGTGAGTCTTCACTGGTGTCACGATTCAATTCGGTTGTGATCATCCTGTCAATGATTCAATGCGATGTCATGATGTGCCACCTACTCAAATTTATTATATATTGCTAAACATGGTTTTCCTCAACAAATTCAAGCAGTCAGATACATATGAACTCCCATTTTCATTGAATTTACTCTTGAATCTGACACTTCCTGAATGTAGCAGAGTCTGAACACAGCAGCCAACAAACAAAAGGCAAAAAGAAAAAGTAGCAAAAAATGATCACGTAACATCAGTAGGTAATAATCGGTTATGGTCTGTCACTGCATCGCGATGAAATTATCAATTTCAACACCCCTAATACAACATAGAGAAGCACTGGAGAAATGAACAGTGCCACCAACATTTAGGCAGGCATTCATACCTATGATTCATAAAAAAGGGTAAAGACAAGAACTTTTTGGCAAATAGATTAAATAAGGTTGTTCTTGAATTCATCCTGATCAGGTGGGGTTTAATTGTGGGCGTCACGATATATCAAGCATCATTTGAAATATTGCATGGTCTGTAGCTGACAAACTATTCCCAATAGCTATTTCTCTCATTGCCAAAAATGCCATTTGAAATTGTTGAATGGGGCTATATGTTTAAAATTCTGGAAATATACAGTATATGGGTTTGGCAGCATTTTATTAAAGTTGACTGAGATGCTGTATTATCTCCCAGGGCCTGCTGTGCAAACTAAATGTTAATTTCTGAATATTTTGCTCTTGGAAGAGGTACTAGATGGGGCTCCCCTCTTTCTTCTTTGTTGTTTTTTTTGTTTGTTTTTTGTATTGGTAGGAGGTATGGTAACAACATAAACTTATGTTTCTTTGCGGATGATATAGTACTTTTTGTGTCTGAAGCTAGTAGATCAACACCCTGTCCACTCAGGAGCATTTACTCTTTCTCGAATTTTTCGGGTTATAGGGTTAATTGGTCCAAGTTAACACTCAGTTCCCCGTAACAGCCGTCCAATTAGGTGCATTTCAGTGGCCAAAGCAAGGTCTCTGGGTATCTTATTCCCTCTCCAGTTAAAAGACCTAGTTACAGTAAGTCCATTATTCTGGATATTCTGGATCCAAATCTCTTTTGATGGACATGGGCAACCCTCAGTCTCTTATTAGCAGGGAAAACCAATGTTATAAAAAGTTAAGTTTCTTGACTTTTTGTTTAAAAATGTTTTTTGTTCCCAAGCTGAATTACCTCATCCAATCTCTGGGCTGGGCGATAAGGAGAAAATCTGATATCAAGATATTCTTGACCAAATACATAAATTTCAATATTGCGACCATATTGTTAGGTTGAGAATTGTTGCTTTTACAATAGTTTTCAATGACATTTTAGATAATTATTCATCAGTAATGTGGATATATATATTGACTAAGTGGTTAAAGGCAAATAAAAACATTCAGTTCAGAATATCCAAGATCTAATATATCCAAATATATTCAAAATCTAAGACGATGTCTAGTTACAGATATCAATGTAATATTGATATATTGCCCAGGCCTGCGTGCATGGCCGATAGATGAGCGGATGATTTTGGTGACTGGACAAAGGGATGCAGAGCGCAGGGCTTAAAGCTCCCTCTGTCTGTCTATCTCCCTCCCTGTCTGTCTCTATCTCCCTCCCTGTCTGTCTCTGTCTCCCTCTTTCTCCTCTCGCTGTCTGTCTCTGTCTCCCTCTTTCTCCTCTCGCTGTCTGGCTATCTCCCTCCCTGTCTGTCTCTGTCTCCCTCCCTGTCTGCCTGTGTCTCCTCTGTCTGTCGCTATGTGTCTCTCTCATTGTTATCCTCAAGCAGGATTGTGGCCGGGGAAGCCGCATTAGCAATGTGAGAAGCTGTACAGGCCCTGATGGTTATGTAAACTCTCCCCCCCCCACACACACACACACACACACACACACACACACACACAAGCCCTTAAGCCTATCTCTGGTCCGTAGCTGGCACACGCTAGCAAGTGTCTCTCACCCGCTTATCGTTACATCATTACTATACAGGCCAACTTTCTCCCCCAGGCAGCCTCACAGTAAAGTGTATAGTCAGATGTTATGAAACAAAGAGAAATTACATATGCAACGTGAACATATGGCTTCATTTTTGCTTTCAATAAGCATCATGCATGTAGCTATGAAACCGGACCTCGATCAGTCCCCGGTAGGGGGTGGGAATCTCTGGGTACCTCACGATTTGATTCAGAGGCCTACAATTTGATTCTAAACAGATTTATTGATGCAACAACTTGTTTATGTACACATCCATGCGTGATTTAAAAAATATATACCTCTCCTCTCTCTGCTTTGTCTGCCAAGACAATTTGGCCCACTAAGGTTTATATAAAAGAGACTTCAGATACAGTATTAGGGGACCACTAAGGTCCGATATAAAAGAGACTTCAGATACGTATTAGGGGACCACTAAGGTTATATAAAGAGACTTAAGATACGTATTAGGGACCACTAAGGTCTATATAAAGAGCTTCGATACAGTATAGGGACCACTAAGGTCTATATAAAGAGACTTCAGATACAGTATTAGGGGACCACTAAGGTCTAATAAGAGACTTCAGATACGTATTGGGGACCACTAAGGTTTATATAAAGACTTCAGATACAGTATTGGGGACCACTAAGGTTATATAAAAGACTTCAGATACAGTATTAGGGACCACTAAGGTCTATATAAAGAGACTTCAGTACAGTATTAGGGACCACTAAGGTCTATATAAAAGAGCTTCAGTACAGTATTAGGGGACCACTAAGGTCTAATAAAAGAGACTTCAGATACAGTTGGACCACTAAGGTCTATATAAAGACTTCAGATACGTATTAGGGCACCCTAGGTCTATATAAGACTTCAGATACAGTATATGGGACCACTAAGGTCTATATAAAAGAGCCTTCAGATTACAGTATTAGGGGACCACTAAAGTCTATATAAAGGCATCCAAAGAGCACCATGTCATGGGACGTTTAAAAATAAAGTAGCCTGACAATCAGACTAATGCCCAATTGCAATTAACATTACAGGGGAAGGTGTCTTACTGTGCTCCTCTGTCATGGAGGGGAGAAGTTTGGACTTCAGCTGTTTTTACCTTGAAACAAAAGCTGTCTGCTCAACATTGCATTGCTTGATGTCAATGAAAAACAACGCACTGAAGTTATGGATGTCTTGATTGGTGCTCAGGCAAATCAGCATGGATCAAGTTACCGTAACATTTTAAAGCAATGGCCTTTACTCCTGCAACAGGAAGCATCGATCCTCACAGTACTCATAACAATGCACGGATTGAAATGTTGGCATTGCACTTAACGCTGGTTACTTGGCAGTTCGGATGTGCCGTGGATAAAAGACACTCGAGAAATCCATTAACCAACTCTCACTCTCATTTTCCTTTTGTTATATGTCATGCTGCTGAGTAAGTCCCCGTCTCATCAGTCATAAGTATTTAATGTAACATTTTGGACACTTGTGAATCCAAACTGACCTTTTTTAAAACCCAGGGGTCACAAAATAACCCACACAACAGTCAGCGGTAGAGCAGCGGCTCCCGCATTCTGCGAGGTTAAATGAATGACTGTTTTTGTTGTGTTGCGTCTGTTTTTCTACTGCAGCACTATTTCCTGGTGATTTTCGGCCACGATGGACAGAAACCTTTGGAGCTGCGGACGGAGGAAGAGTCGGACTGCAACGAGTGGGTGGAGTACATCCAGCAGGCCAGGTGAGAAAAGACAGGCAGCTTATACAACTCATTACACATAAATGAAGGTTTGCTTCTTCATGTATGTTTATGGCGTGTACAACTTATGACTTACACAAGCATTTAAAGAACACTCAATTGAAGAGACATTTTAGCAAGCAGGACAGTATAACCACAATTTGTTATTGTGCAGTGCCGTCCCACGTCTCTGACGTCCCTGTCCTCCTGAAGGTGTATTTGAACTCATGCTGGAGGCGTTATGTTTAGCTGAAGCTTTAAGTTTAACAAAGATACTGCAGGCGTTACTACAGTCTACTAGTCCAATACCACAGTCGTGAAACACTACATTCCCTATCATACAACTGCCTCGATTCCCTGAATCTGTAGAGAACAACATAAGTGTGTGTGTGTGTGTGTGTGTGTGTGTGTGTGTGTGTCTCTCTCTCTCTCTCTCTCTCTCTCTCTCTCTCTCTCTCTCTCTCTCTCTGTGGTTTACATTTAGGTCACACTAGTGCTGTACTATTGTGCTGGTTACATCACAGACTTGATCTCGCTCCACCTCTTTCTCTCTCTCTCTCTCTCTCTCTTGCTCTCTCTCTCTCTCTCTTTGTCTGTCTTTCTCTGAACATTTAGTAGAAAATATGAAGCCTTTGTTGGTTCCTGCTGATAAGTTACTGTATAAACACGTTATATCAGGATGTTTCTCATTGACAGAAGGGGAAAGAGGTACTCAGATACCTAATACAAGCGAAACATTGGTCGCTTGACAGGATGTTAAAGGAGAATTCCGGCCATTTTCCATCTTGATTGTCATATGTGTCTACTTTCGATGGAGGAAAAATAAATAAAAAACCACTGAGCAAAAACAGCAGTTGTCGGGGCAGTTTTTAGATTGCCTTTGTGCCTCTTAACCAGAGAAGTAACGAAGTAGATTTTTCAGATAGTTACTTAACTATTTATTAGTATTTTAGTTACTTTAGTTTCAAATAATTTCAGTGGCGTTACCGTTATTTTTTTTCGCGTCAGTAACACCAAATTCAATCTAATTGGATGGGAATTAGTGGTTAAATTGGGCCCCGGCACATAAGCCTGCTCGTTTGTGTCCCTATGTGCCTGCTTGCAGTTAGTTGCCTACTGGAAATATGTCCCATAACAGATGATGAAAGGGTTTTTGAAAACGTCTTTGAAAACGTTTTTGAATATGTCTGTGCAACATGAACAGGGCCCTTACGTGACAACAAGATGCATTTTCAACTCAGACATTGGTTAAATTCACCTACCCTGGTCCCTGTCTCGATCCTGCTGGTAGCTGCTAGCTCCTAGCTGCCGTGTGTTCAGCCAGGCTTCTGTGATAATCATCCCAACAACAATCCACGGAGCGGCGGTGGTGTAGTAATGTCCTCCAGAGGACAGGTCATGGCTAAGTTTATTCCCCTAAAAATTACGTAATTGAGCACTGGAGTGGTTATGACTATATCAGTGACTATGTGCCTACATGGAAACGTGGCAAAATGATGTATGTGGCTTGCACAGTGATAGCGTTAGAGAAGGCTAGCTGTAGTCTCGCGCTGAAGTCCCGTTGTAGCGGGAAAAAGGAAAACAGTGTGCAGAGGATGGCCGTTAGGCGATAAGAGCTACCAGCTACAAGCTACCGGCAGGATCGAGACAGGGACCAGGCTAGATGAATTTAAAACAATGTCTGAGTTGAAAACGCATCTTGATGTCACGTATGGGGCCTGTTAATGTTGTACAGGCATTTTCATTGCATTTTATGTCTGTTAAAAGGCACAAAGGCACTCTAAAACTTGCCCTGGAGTTGCCATTGTAGCTCAGTGTTATACATGTTGCTGCAGCTACTCCGTGTTGCCAGCTACTCCGTGTTTCTTCAATCCAAAGTACACACATATTTATGACAATCAAGATTAATGTAAAAATGGCTGGAATTCTCCTTTAATTGACTTGGAGGCAGACACATCGGGTTGTAGATGTTTCGCCTGATCTTGAAAATATTTGCAGCTTCTGGTTGTCTTGGCTACAACTCTTGCAAAGGTTTTTAAGGTATTTTCTTGGTTAAATACTGAAAAGGTTAAATCAAAATATAAGTAAAGAAGCAGAATACGAAAATATTAAAGTACAGGTGCATTTTGTGGACCTGTAGTTTTTGTGCCAGATGAATCTCCTCACCCACTCGTCCCTTTCCCATGCTCCCTTTAGTTACTCTGACATTATCATCGAGCGTGAGATCCTGATGCAGAAGTACATCCACCTGGTCCAGGTCATGGAGACGGAGAAGATTGCAGCCAATCAGCTCCGCACCCAGCTGGAGGACCAGGACACGGAGATCGAGAGGCTCAAAGCTGAGGTTTGCATGAGTGCTTCCACATCAACACATGTGCATGTTGTTAAAAGGCACTCAGATCCAGATCAAACAATGCAAAAGCATCTGGCATGATAGGAAAACACTTGTTCAGAGCATAGACGGTTAAAGTAATGGACGTAGTATCCCTGACTTCATCCATTGGTTGTGCAATGCTGTTTTGAAGCCTCAAGTTCGAATTTGGTAAGACTATTTTTTTTTTTTTTGTGTGTGTGATTTAAGTTTATTCTATTTTTATTTTTTAAGATTATTTTTGGGAGGGCTTTTCTCTTCATTTGATAGTGACAGTGGATGGACAGGAAAGTTGGGCGAGAAATGGTTGACACGGGGCAAACGGATTCGAACCTGGAGAGGTGGTGGTGGTGGGGGGGGGAGGGGGGGTGGTCTTGACCAACTGCCACTTTGCTTGTTTGAAAGTCATGATGTCTCTCTCTCCTGGGGGGCCAAATTCTCTGGGCGGGCAAAGCAGAGAAAGGGGAGGTAACCTTGCACCTTGTGACCTCATACAGGGCAAGATTCTAGATCGGTCCATCTGAGCTTTTAGTTTCTAAAAGGCAGAGCAGGATACCCAGGGCTCGGTTTACACCTATCACCATTTCTAGCCACTGGGGGGCCTTAGGCAGGCTGGGGGAACTCATATTAAAGGTAAAAAACCTCAAAGTGAAATTTTCATGTCACGAGACCTTTAATTTACCAACTTACGCTAGCAAAAGCTTGGTTGGCATAATGAATTTTATTTATGTATATATATATATATA
>NC_045748.1:9431891-9433050 GCF_008692095.1 Etheostoma spectabile | reverse complement strand
TATATATATATATATATTCCACATGGTTAGCATTGCTAAGCCTCTGTGCTGATTACCGGTTCTATAACATCGCTTTATCTTTTAAAATAAATGGGACCATCATTTACAAAATGAACATCATGCTGCAATTGAGGCCATTAACTAATTATGAAAATGTTTACTGAGGTTATAAATCAAGTGAGAAATAGGGTAATTGTTTTTCCTCCATTTGGGTTCACTTTTCAAACTTGAAAGCTTCTTCCATTATTTTTACAGTCTATGCACAGGACTGGGTACTGCCGCCATTCACATACAAACAGAAAATGTAATCTCACCCCACTGAAATCTCAGCCCAGCAGGGGTCCAGGGACTTGAAGACCATTACGTCCTCATCATGCAACAACACAGCTGTTGTTTTAAGCCTCCGACGGGGTTTCATGAATATTTCAACCTCTGTGCGGGTATACTGACACGGAGACTGTTGTTTGCCAGATTGTAGTGTTGAACAAAACCAAAGAGAGGATGCAGCCGTACCACAGCAACCAAGAGGAGGAGGACCCAGATATCAAAAAGATCAAAAAGGTAAATTGTTGGTTACACAAAATGACGTAGCCGGAGGAACAAAGAGAGACACCTGGTGTGTTGTGGCTGTGCAGGTGCAAAGCTTCATGCGCGGCTGGCTGTGCCGGAGGAAGTGGAAGATCATCGTCCAAGACTACATCAGTTCGCCTCACGCCGAGAGCATGCGGAAGAGGAACCAGATCGTCTTCAACATGGTGGAAGCAGAGACGGAATACGTCCACCAGCTCTCCATCCTGGTCAACTGCTTCCTGCGCCCGCTGCGCATGGCCGCCAGCTCCAAGAAACCTCCCATCAGCCACGACGACGTCAGCACCATCTTCCTCAACAGGTACAGGCCTGCAATTCAATTAAATTTTATTTACAGTATCAATTCATAACAAGAGTTATCTCGAGACCCTTTCCAGATAGAGCAGGTCTAGACCACACTCCAGAATTTACAAGGACCCAACAGGTCTAGTAGTTTCCTCCAGAGCAAGCAACAGGGCGACAGTGGAGAGGAAAAACTTCCTTTTAGGAAGAAACCTGGGACAGACCCAGACCTAGACCCACGCCCAGACCCAGGCTCTTGGTAGGCGGTGTCTGACGACCGGTTGGGGTT
>NC_045748.1:9422208-9431881 GCF_008692095.1 Etheostoma spectabile | reverse complement strand
TGAAGAGTGGCAATAACAGTCCCTAAAAATAGTAGTTTGTAGTCGCTCTTTGTTGTAGTTCATGGCATAGCAGGGCACTGTGCAGCATTACAAGGCCCAGCAGGACGTAGCGGGACATAGCAGGACGTGACAGGATGTAGCAGGACACAGCAGGACGTAACAGGGCGTAGCAGGGCACTAACAACTGACGATTATTTTAATTATCAATTAGTCTACAGTTTTCTCGATTTTTGGTCCATAAAAAGTCAGAAAGTGGTGAAAATGGTGGATCAGTGTTTCCCAAAAGCCGGAGATGACATCCTCAGATGTCTTGTTGTGTCCACAACTCAAAGATATTCAGTTTACTGTTGCAGTGGAAAGACAAAGAAAATAAAAAATATTCACATTAATAAAGCTGGAATCAGAATTTGTAAACTCGATACCAACTAATCAGTTATCAAAATAGTTGGTTTGCAATTTAATAGTTGACAATTTTTCTATTAAGCTTTGCAGTTGTAAACAGGTATCTTTATATTTTGTATGAGAGTAAATGGTCTGTCTCTCTGTCTGTCTGTCTGTCTGTCTGTCTCTCTCTGTCTGTCTGTCTGTCTCTCTCTGTCTGTCGTCTGTCTCGGTCGGTCTGTCGTCGGTCGGTCTGTCTCGGTTTGTCTCTCTTGGCTCTGTCTGTTGGTCTCTGTCTCTTTCTGTCTGTCTCTGTCGGTCTCTCTCTCTGTCTGTCTCTCTCGGTCTCTGTCTGTCGGTCTGTGTCTCTGCCTCTCTCTCTCTCTCTCTCTCTCTCTCTCTCTCCTCTCTCTCTCTCTCTCTCTCTCTCTCTCTCTCTCTCTCTCTCTCACACAACACAAACCGGTTCTCTTGGTTTTATTACTGCAGACCTGTGGCGTGGGGGTAGCGCACCGCCATGAGTCCATGAGGCTGATGTCTGATTACTCCACATTCTCATTGTGATATTTTACAATTACATTCTGAATCTGCAATGTTCTGTTTCTAGTGAGACCATCATGTTTCTGCACGAGATCTTCCATCAGGGTCTTAACGCTCGGATCGCCAACTGGCCCACGCTGGTTCTGGGTGAGTCCTGCACAGCGCTGTCACGTCTCTTTATACAGTTCCCTAAGTCCCTGTCTCCATTTCAGTAATTAAAAATAAAGGACTTTTAAAAAAACATGTTTCATATTTAACACGTGGTCACCGTTTCGCGTGTCAAACATGCACACAATATACGCATATGTAGTTGGTTGATTTAGTTGTTTTTTTTTATTACTGTGTCATGGCAAACATTTGGTCCATCACACATAGGATTAGAAGACACTATTTAACAGGCCTCCTCCGGTCTCACATGTACAACTCACGTTGAGAAATGCATTAATAACAAAAACACTACAACAAAAAACCTCTACAAATCATCTCGTAATGAGCTTTTTGTCTCTTCTCCCGGGTTTTTCAAGATAACTGATGTTTCCCACGTGAACAGCCATCTCAGGGTTATGTATACTGCTTTCCAACAACTTTATTTGTAGTGCTTTTGTTGGCCAATTCTCAAAATATCAGTTTTCTTGAACGCGTTTTCAAAACTTTCTCACATCTGACGCGGTGGTTCTCACGCTGTAATTTAATCAACTGTATTACCACGTGATTAAAAGACGACATCTGTTAAAAAGTCGACCTTTTCAATTGAATTCCATTGCAAGGCAACAGTCTGTGCCCTTGTATTTTTAAATTAGCAATTTGCACAAATCCCCTGCTCTCCTCCAAAGTACCCTTAGGGGTACCCCCACCACCCTTTGACACACACAATAATACATTCTTAATATAATATAAAAAATTAACTTTATCAAAAGTCTAAAAAGATTTTAGTTCGATGTCTTTTTTTTATTGACACGCTTTCAAATACCCTTCAGACACTTTATATCCTCATACATTTTTCTTAGTTTTACAAAAGAGAAGTTGGCTATTAATAAAAACAACAGAGTACACAAATCGCATACACATCTTGTACAATTAGACAATTTACTACTAGTAACAGTTACAGTCTAGGCTAAAAATATCATACCTAAAAATAAAGAAATAAATAAAAAAAACAGTTGTAGATTGAAATAAATCATTATAAACCAAGTCTAAAAACATTTATTTTGTAGGAAATGCTTCATTTTTCATCCTATTGTTCGTTTGTGTGTGTGTGTGTGTTGTGTGTTTCTTCTCCCCCTAGCGGACCTGTTTGACATCCTGCTGCCGATGCTGAACATCTACCAGGAGTTTGTGCGTAACCACCAGTACAGTCTGCAGGTCCTGGCCAACTGTAAGCAGAACAGAGACTTCGACAAGCTGCTGAAACAGTACGAGTCCAACGCTGCCTGTGAGGGACGCATGTTGGAGACGTTCCTCACGTATCCCATGTTCCAGGTAGTACACACAACATGGTACATTTACTCAAGAACTGTACTTGGGCACGAATTCCTATAGTTTACGTGCGTATTTCCATCGTACTCCTCTCCATCTCAGAGGTATATAGTGTACTTTGTACTCCACTACATGTTGTCTGACAGCTTTAGTTACTTTTCAGATGACAGTATTTTTTTCCCTTCCTGTCCAGTTAAACCACGCATCTCTAGATGTGTTGATATTGAATGTTTGTAATAAACTGAAGGATGAAGTCTTATGTGTTAAGAAAACTCTCCTCCTACTGAAAGTACATTTTACTGACACATACTTTTCCTTAAAGCTTTGAATGCAGGGCTTTTTCTGTTGTAGTGGAGTATTTAAGTATGTGTATTAGTACATTTACTTCAGCAAAGGGTCTGAAAACCTTCATTTTTGGTATTTCAGATTCCACGATACATCATCACTCTTCATGAGCTGCTGGCTCACACGCCCCATGAGCACGTCGAGCGCAAGAGTATGGAGTTTGCCAAATCCAAACTGGAGGAGCTTTCCAAGTGAGTTTGTGCACAATTCACAGATTTACATGTATGGTGTGCCAGACGATGTTGATGGAGATGGTTGGTGTTGTCAGGATGATGCACGATGAAGTGAGCGACACCGAGAACATCAGGAAGAATCTGGCCATAGAGCGGATGATCGTCGAGGGCTGTGACATCCTGTTGGACACAAGCCAGACGTTCGTCAGACAAGGTGAGTTCTCCTCTACGACATCTGCTACCACTTCCTGTTCATCCCATGGCCTGTGACTCACTCCTGACTCCGTGAACAGGCTCTCTCGTCCAGCTGCCGTCCAGCAGCGAGCGGGGCATGCTCAGTAAAGTCCGCCTGGGCTCGCTCACACTGAGGAAGGAAGGAGAGCGGCAGTGTTTCCTGTTCACCAAGCACTTCCTCATCTGTACACGCACGTCTGGGGGAAAGCTTCACCTGCTGAAGGTCAGCCTCACCTGTCCACAGATATACTTAACAAATACAATGGAATTAATGGAGAACCACTTGGAAATCCCTTTTTTCTACCTGTTGTGCTCTTCTGTATTTTCTGTCCTAGCTCTAATGTTGCAATGTTGGATTTTCAAGGGAAACTTGGCCAAAGCTTCAATTAATTTGGTAAAAATATGTATAAGAAATTCCTGGGAGACAAAACCTGAGATTTCACAGGCTCCGGTTTTAACGGGGTTTTCTGCTTTGTAGGAGCGACGGCGTACCGAGCCGGTTTTATGGTTTTTATTTATGGTCCTCTGCTCCATGTTACTTCAGTGTTGAAATTGCATGTAGCAGGTTATGTTCTGCATACCACATAGCCTCATGCTAACTCAGGGAAAGCTGTAATTTTGGTTGCAGATGTTTTTAATTTCTCCCCAATTTTGGATCATATTCCAGCTGGAACATATCTGGTTGTGTAATATTTTGGTTTAGAAGCCTTATATTGGGGATTTTTGACGGTAAAAAGTGCTGCTATATAGTACTTAGTCAGTCTCAGGCTGCAATGAACTGTACACTATACAGAGGCAGAATTAACCTTTCTTCACAGCAGACATTTTGACTTGCCATACTAGGAAAAGCACAGCTGAAATCGATCACCTTAACAATGGCTCAATTCCCTCAAGTGTCCCGGTTAGATATTTCAGTGAGTCAGCATGCACAATACCAGGGTCTCTCCTAAGGGGAATGCAGCCATCATTAATGGTTTTGAATGCACCTGTGCTTTTTTTTTTTTTTACTATGACATGTCAACATATCTGCCGGAGATCAGGAAACACTAGGCTCGTTGGAGATGAACTGCGCCTCGCCTGTAAAGTAGACGAGAGCAGGCGGCCGCAGCAGGGGGGCGGGGACAGAAAGCTGCGGTGAAGTCGTACAGTTTCCATCAGATTCCAGCCGCCTTCAGGCTGGACAGGAAGTGACAAAAACACTGTGGTGCGATTCCGATTTAATAAAATATAATCAGACCCACATATCAGCTGGTACACAGTCTCCAGTTGTTTTAATTATGACAGAGTAGCTGGCAAAGTGCTCTACATGCAATCTGTTGCTGATTTGAATTAACAACAGACTGTAGATGATCCGTGATCTGAACGGATTTAGTCTCTCTGACTTCTAAACGTCTCTATCAGCCACACAGCATGTGTTCTGGACAGAATAAGTCTTTAAATCAGACAAATAGCAATTATAATCCCTCAGATTCAAAAACAATACAAAGTTTATTTAAAACGTCATGTTGTAAACCAATCAGGTGTTAAATCAGCTGAGAAGCCCTGCGCCGCCTGCGTCTCAGCCCTGCGTCCGCCTGCGTCTCAGCCCTGCGTCCGCCTTTCTCTCGTGAGATTATCGTTGCCCCCGTGTGCACGACGTCAGAGCAAGTCGGGATCAAGTCGGACACAAATCTACCCAGCATGCAACGGGCGCCGATCGCCGGTGATCGATTCTGCGCTGACCTGGCTCATCTCGAACGAGCCTATTGTCTAATCAGAGCTGACTGAGATTTTTTGGCAGTGGGACTTAAAGAGACAGGCGCTCGAACAAATATCTCAGACAAAATATGAAAACAGGTATATTCAGACAGACAGTATGAGAACCTGAAAATGATGTAAAATAGGTCTCCTTTAAAACAAGTGAAACAACTTCCCACATGTTGAATTTGCTCTCTGTCGCATCTTTTCTCCGCCAACAGCAAGGAGGCACGTTGTCTCTGATAGAGTGCACTCTCATCGAAGAACTAGATGCCAATGATGAAGACTGTGAGTACTTGTTATACCAGACATTTTCTTGTTTCTTAACATTTTCCCCTTAACTAAGTCGTAGACCTTTTACACCTTCAGACAACGCAGCAGGTCAAGGCTTCAACCACCTGGAGTTTAAGATCCAGGTGGAGCCTCCGGACGGTCAGCCTTTCTCCGTCGTCCTCTTGGCTCCTTCTCGCCAAGAAAAGGCCGCCTGGACCAGCGACATCAGCCAGGTACGCCTGTCTTAAAGCTGTTAATGATCTCTCCAATGTCTGATTGAAGAGGACTGAAAGTGTCACCAAATCTCTGTTTCAGTGCATTGATAATATCCGATGTAACGGCCTGATGACCAGCGTGTTTGAGGAGAACTCCAAAGTGTCGGTGCCGCACATGATCAAGTAAGAAAAGAGGATTTTTTTATACACAGGGTTTAGAAAAGGAAGATTTCAAACTGAAACACTAAAAATGAAATATTCTGTGTTTTTGTCCGTCATATGATGACATCGTCAACATACAAGTGCTTTGTGACTGAATATTGCGTTAAATGATGCTACAAACAAAAAAGTGTTTTTTTTATTTAAGAATAGAATTTGTACTTTTATGTCGTAATAAAAATAATAAAATAGTTTTTTAAGCTGTTAAAGTATTAAGTTATTACTTATTAAGTAAATCTATTTTATGAAATGTTAATGATTTAAAACGGAAACTATGAATTTGTGAGGAGTTTTTAAAGTATTAAGAGACACACACAAACAGGGAAACCCATTTAGGGCGGCTACTAACGTTTAATTGATTAGTTTGGTTAGTGTTTGGTCTATAAAATGACAGAAAATGGTAAAAAAATGTGGCTCAGTGTTTCCCAAAGCCCAAGATGACGTCCTCGAATGTCTCGTTTTGTGTTACTCAGGTCTGACGCCCGACTGCATAAAGACGACATCGACATTTGCTTCAGCAAGACGCTCAACTCCTGCAAGGTCCCCCAGATCCGATACGCCAGCGTGGAGCGCCTCCTGGAGCGACTGACGGACCTGCGGTTCCTCTCCATAGATTTCCTCAACACCTTCCTCCACACGTACAGGATCTTCACCACAGCGGCCGTGGTCATCGACAAGCTGGCGGACATCTACAAGAAGCCGTTCACCTCCATACCTGTCAGGTACACATCCGTGTGTCAAAGTCTTAGCTCCACTGTAGGTACATTGACTACATGATATTCAGATTTTTGCTCTCATTTTGAAAAAGACGATGTTCTGACTAAGCTGTTTACATGGCTGATGAAAGTTAAAATTCAATTAATATTCCCGTTAACATGCAGCCGTGCAAAATCCAAAAACCTGTTGACATCCAAGTCTTTCATAATCTTTAAAAGTAGCTGTGTTTCTCCTTTTCTTTTGGCCATGCGTCTCTACTGCAGCCCTGCACACTGTCGGCTGGTTGGTTTGTGTACAGTAACCATCGCAACGCACAGAGCTGACCGTAGACCCGTAAACCAGCGAGAGGCCGTAAAACTGTCACAAACAGTAGAAACCCTGATTGTGACACATATTCAGAATGCGCTGTATGTCCAAATAATACCGTAATATCCCACTATGTCTTAATGAGAAAATGCTAAATTCAGAAAAGGTTCCTAAAGTCCAAACAGGGTATGCTGTTTACATGACCTGTATCAAATTCAGATTATTGTCATTTGGAATAATAGTGGAAAATATTAGTTTAGCATGTAAACATACGTATTGAGGTCTGGTAATATCTGTAAACAACACCGGGACTGTTGATTTGTTTGCACACATGAATCCACCCTCACCGTCTGTCCCTCACCTCATGGAACAGACTTCATGCTGCAATTCATTCACTCCATCTTTCCATCTCCATGTGCTCTATTGTTCTTCTCATCCTCATTATTCACCTCCTTTCTTCATCTATCCCCCTGCCATTCACCACCTCCTCCTCCTCCTCTTCTCCCTGTCACTGTATCAGGATCGAGCAACATTCGTGTGATCGTCTGTCCATCATGTCCCTCTGTCCCGACTACAGTCTGAAGATCACACAACTTGCACTGGACCAGTCCAAGTAAATACCATCAGTATTTAGAGTATGTGACCACAAAGGCTTTTTGTTTTTACTGCAGGCATCGCCCTGCTTCCCAGCATTGGACGCTTGGTGGGCAATTTCTCTTCACTGACCACTGACAAGCAAAGAAAACATGCTCCACCCTCCTGAAGCTGCAATGGTTGCACCTGATTGGACGAATGCTTTACACTTGGGGCTGGGACTTTCACTTATATATTTTATTTTACTAATTTTATTAATTTATTAGACAGGGACAGTGTACATTAATTAACATGGCTGTAAATGCACCAGAAATAGCCAAAAGGCTGTTTTTCATCCGTTGTTCCTGGACAGATCTTAAAATTGTCTCCCTAAAAAAACAACAACAATACGATTACTGTAGTTCACCGAAATGAAATGTGTTTCTGAAAACATTTTACGCAAGAAATAAGATGCCGTTGCTAAACCTGTCTTCATCTTAGATCGGGTAAACCCCGTTTAAAAGATTTTTGTGAGTTTTCTGAGAGGTGGCGAGTTGAGCTGGACGTCTCTGATTTGCATAAAGTTGCTTGAATTCAACTTTATGCAAATGACGAGTGGGCATCTTGACACCCTGCTTCACAGAAGTCGTGGCGCTACCAGAATGCGTTGCCTGGCAACTTAGACACTGGAAAAAAAGGCAAATTCAGAAATAAGTACCAAAAAAATGAATACTAGGTGTTTTTTGCTTGTAATAAGTAAAACATCTGCCATTGTAACAAGTAAAAAATTCACTTGGTAAGATTTTCTGAAATAAGATTTGATCTTCAAATTTTAACCACCTTTTACAAATTACACAGCAGCTTAAAAACCTAATGAAATGTGAAAAGAAAAGCTTGTTTCAGCTAAGATATGACTCAAAACAAGATGTGTTCAAGACTATCACTAAATATGTTTTAGGTGCATCGTCTAAAAACAAGTCCCTATATTTCACTCAAATGTTTCGTGTTAGATGATTGTCTTATATTAAGTATATTAGATTAATAAAGATTTAGCTTTTTTTGGTGCACATAAACAATGAATGGGAAGCGTGGACAGGACGCTGCCAGTGGACTCGTACCATTCGGGTTTTATCAGCGTTAGAGACAGATCTATAGATCCACTCTTCTTCTGTCTCTCAGGTCTCTGGAGCTCTTCTTCGCCACCAACCAGAGCTCGTGGGCGACGGACCCCTTAAACAACAAATCCCCAAGGCTGTGCCGCAAGTTCTCCTCTCCACCTCCCCTCACGATCCCCTCTCGCACCGTCTCCCCCGTCCACTCCCGCAAGCTCTCCCTCAGTTCCCCCATCGGTGGGAAAGCCGGAGCGCTGGACCTTTCCACCACCCCCACCTCCTCTGCAGCCAGCTCCCCCACCTCCAGCCACAGCCCCTCCATCTCCTCTCCTCCCCCTTACTCCACCAGGGCCCCCTCTGGGTTCTCCTGGCCTCCGCCCACCGCCACGCGCTCTCCCAGCCTCCCCCAGGCCTCTGGGGTGTCCTCTCCGCCCCCCACCTCCACCAAGGCCCCCCTGGACCTCAGCCGCGGCCCCAGCTCGCCGGAGCTGAGTCCAGCTGAAGGGGAGGACGTCAGCGGAGAGCTGCCTCGCATCGACGCCTTCTGTGGGAAGCTGAGGCGCAGCATCCGCAGGGGTATGTAGCTGGAACACAAAAGCTTATGATTCACACACGGGGGGGGGGGGGGGGGGGGCGTGTGAACATCAGCCCATGTGTGGGCACGCGCCTCAGTGTCGACCATTGGAGTGTCACGAAATTGTGGTTTTAAAAAATGGGTGACTTCAAGTTGTGCATGACAATGATTTCTTCATTTCTAATATTATGGTTGAATGTGACACACTGAGAGTGGCCCGCCAACCCAAACAGACTCCGGGAAAACGGGACATAAATAGGTCAGCGTTACCCAACAGAGGAATAATGGTGCTCTTAGATAACCATCTGGCTGCCCGCCCGAGCGCTCGTTCACTGTAAAAACAGCGGCTGAGCACCAGGTCAGGAAGTCACAGACCAAACAACAAATTGGAGAGGAGAGTAAAAAAAATGGAGAGAGAAAGTCTAACAGCTCTTCTGTGGCAGGTGATAATAAGGTGAACTAGGACAAAAGTGGCTAGAAAATGATTTACGTTCCCAAACCTGGGCAATACTTTTTAAATGATGTAAAATCTGATGGGAAATGACATATTGAATGGATGAAAAGGGGAGCAGCTCTCCAATAACACCTTAAATACAGCAGCTTATGGCCCAGGAGGCCAAATATACAACAGCATTCAAAAGCTATATTGCTGATTTATTTTTATCCAGATGCAGTATTTTTAGATCACTTATGTAATATGTGTATTATATTTAACTCGCACACAAAAATGGAGCACTCAAGGCAGCCTTTTGACAAGTTTAGGGGCTTTCACTAGGGGGGTGGTGAAAAAAAAAAAAA
>NC_045748.1:9422024-9422198 GCF_008692095.1 Etheostoma spectabile | reverse complement strand
ATACAGCATAGTATCGCGATATTTTCAGTGGCAATACTGTATCGATACACAGGTGCCAAGTATCTAGTAGTAATCTTATGTGTTGGTCAGTTTCTTTGCTTGATGATCCCATTTTGCAGCAACAAAATTGAAGTTTGTCAACAGATGTTGACAAAGTTTCCTTTTGGGGACATC
>NC_045748.1:9413595-9422014 GCF_008692095.1 Etheostoma spectabile | reverse complement strand
GAAATTGGGAAAAATTAGAAGTTGGAAAAATAAATAAATTGCCATGTGTTTAAAATCGCAATAATATTGCATCGTGGCACAAGTGTCAAGATGAAATTGCATCGGGAGATATAATAATAATAATAATAATAATAATAATACATTTTATTTAAAGACGCCTTTCTTGGCACTCAAGGACGCCGCACAGGGAATTCATATACTAAAAACAGCAAAACAAATACTATACAAAATACAGCAAAACAAATACTATACATAATAATACAGCAAAACAAATACTATACAAAATACAGCAAAACAAATACTATACAACAACAAAACAAATACTACACAGCAAAACAGAACCAATACTATATGAATGTGAACAAATCTCACAAACAGGAGGCTGTTTGGCAGCTAAAACAAGCAAGTTACTTTAAGTTTGTACTTTCCGTCCCTAGAGTCAGAACTAAACAAGGAGCAGCGTTCAGTTTTCATGCTCCGCATATTTGGAACAAACTCCCAGATAATTGCAGGTCTGCTGCAACTCTGTTCTTTTAAAGTTGCCTTTTTTAAGTAATTCATTTTTTTACACCGCACTTTTATACATGCATTTGATACCCACCTTATTCTGATTATAGATGTTTTTATATTGTATTTCTTTTGAAGATTATATTTGGGTCTTTGACAGGACAGCTGAAGAAATGAAAGGGAAGAGAGGGGGTCGCCAATATACTGTATAGAGTATATGGGCGCCCGCTCTCCCAACTGAGCTATCTGGGCGCCTGTTTTTATATTCTCTTTAACAGACTTGTACTTGCAGCAGAGTATTTTTACAGTGTTGTTAGTACTTTTACTTCAGTTACACATCTGAACACTTCTCTATCTCTAGTTTAATCTGATTTGTACAATCAATCCTCACAGAAAGAAGTAAAAGACGAGAGCTGCAAAGATTAATTGATTAATTGTCAACTATTAAACAAATCATGATTTTGATGAGCAATAAATCAGTTTGAGTCATTTAAAAATTTCTCTGATTGCAGCTTGTTAAATGTTAAATATTTAATGTCTTCGCTCCTCTGACAGTAAAGTTGTGGACAAAACAAGACATTTGAGGACGTCACCTTGGGCCCAGTTTTCAGCATTTGGACATTTTATAGACAGAGCATCTATTCGTTAGTTGCAGCCCTACAAAAGACGTGCGTGTTTGTTTTTTGTTGTCTTGTTGAATCCTGTGACGGTTGACTTCTCTGTCCCTCTAACAGCTGTCCTGGAGTCAGTTTCTCTGGACAAGTTTCTCCCTGAATCCGTGGCCAGCAGCGAGCCGGGCGACTTGTCTCCCTGTCGCTCGCCTTCAACGCCGAGGCATCTCCGCTACAGACAGTCGGGAGGTACGGCGACGTCGCACAAAGACACACAGATACACACTCGTAGAAGGTCATGCGGTTCTTCTAATGTCTCCGTTTCCTCTCAGTCACGCCGGGGGAGAACTCCCGCTGCCCGATGTCGCCGGCCTCAGCGTTTGCGATCGCCACTGCTGCCGCCGGGCACAGCAGCTCCCAGGGTGAGCACGGCAAGCCATGAAGGACAAAAGACACGCAGCTCAGTTGGGCTGGGTGTCTCCGATGATTTCCTGATTTCATTCTGATTCACCATGTCCCGATTTGATTACTTTTTTAAATAGGGAAAGTTCAGCTGCAATACCATGTTCCCTTGGATGTACAGTGGGGTTCGAAATTTGTGTTAATGTGCAAAAAATCGTGCCAAGAAAAGATGGAAAAATCTCCAAAAGGAATCAAATGACAGATTAGACATTCGTATTATACGTCACAAAAAGTTAGATTTTATTAACATCATTTTACACTTTTAAAATAACAGAAAACAAAAAATGACATCTGCAAAAGTTTGGGCACCCTGCAGAGTTAATCCCACAAATGCATGTTCCTTACAAATGAGGCACCATTTGAACGGGAACTAAACAGTCTTTCCAAAGGTATAAGACTAATTGCCAAAAAGCATTGTTACCACAGAGAAATAATCTACCAAACACAAATGTTCTTACTTTTTGTGCTAAGTTTAGATCTTTTAGACTAGAGTACTTCTTCCATCCCTGATTGTTGTTGTCACACCTCCCTACTCCAGATATCCAGGGCTGATAACAGGGAGATAAAGGGCAAGAATGACCTACGATGTTTTAAAGAGTTGTCCTAATCTTTAATATCTTTCCTTCTAGGTTTTAGTAATTCGGAAAAAGTCCTTGACAAAGAATTCATCATCCGGAGAGCTGCTACCAACAGAGTCCTCAACGTGCTGCGGCACTGGGTCTCCAAACACTCGCAGGTGAGTCCACAACAGAACGTCTTTACTAAGTGTGTCCAGAAGACCCAGACCTGTAGAGGACACCTGACAGAGACGGTTGTGTCTGTTTTCATCACCATCGCCCCCGTCTGTCTGTCCGGCTGTCTATATGCGCGTGTGTGTCTACATGTCTGTCTGCGCGTGTGTGTCAGTCTGCGTGTGTCTGTCTGTCAGTCTGTCTAACTGCACGGGTCTGTCTGCGTGTGTGTCGTCTGCATGTGTCAGTGTGCTGTAGTCTGCGTTTCGTGTACAGCTGCGAAAGTGTGTCATTTCCGTGTGTTGGTCAGTCTGAGTGTGTGTCTCTGCGTGTCTGTCTGCGTTGTGTGTGTGCTGTCTGTGTGTGTGAGTCTGCGTGTGTCTTCTGTCAGTCTGCGTTGTGTCTCAGTCTGCGTTTGTCTGTCTGTCTAACTGCACGGTCTGTCTGCGTGTGTAGGCTGCTTGTGTCTGTCTGTCAGTCTGCGTGTGGTGTTCAGTCTGACTGTGTGTGCAGTCTGCGGTGTGTGGTCAGTCTGAGTGTGTGTCAGTCTGCGTGTCTGTCTGCGTGTGTGTCTGTCTGGTGTTGTGTCAGTCTGCGTGTTGTCTGTTCTGTCAGTCTGTCGACTGCACGGGTTCTGTCTGCGTGTCTGTCGTCTGCCAGTGCGTGTGTGTCAGTCTGCGTGTGTGTGTCCGTCTGTGTGGGTGGTGTCAGTCTGCGTGTGTTTCAGTCTGCGCGTGGGTTTCTGTCCTGTGGTGTGTAGTCTGCGTGGGTCGACTCGGGTCTGTCTGTCTGTAGCGTGTCCATCTCTGTGTTGTGTGTCCAGTCTGCGTTTGTGTCTGTCAGTCGTCTATCTGCTTGGGTCGTCCCTCTGTCATCGGATCCTGTCAGTCGGTCGGGCAGTCGTCGTCAGTCTGTCGGTCAGTCTGTCGTCGTCAGTCGGTCGATCAGGCTCCTGTCGTGCAGCTCTGTCGGTCGCTCTGCGTCGGCTGGATCACTCCGGACGTCGGATCGGGGAAATACTCGGCGAGTTCAGGGGGGAGGATTCGGATCGGGCCATTTGAACACTCGGATCGGTCGGATCGGAAATCGGATCGGTCGGTCTTCGGGCGGGGGATGGGAGGGGGGGGACAGGGAAAGGAAAGGTTAAAGGAGAGTCGGTCGTCTTCGGTCGGTCGGTCGGACAGTCCTTCTGTCTGTCTGTTTTGTCCCTGTCTGCTGTCTGTCTGTCTGTCTGTCCGTCCGTCCTCCTCCTGTTACTCTTTTCCCCGACGGAGGTGCTCTTTGCTCTGCGTGTCTCTCTCCCACCCGGGACGCTGCAGAAAGGTCAGCGTCCTCCCCGGGGACAGTGAAAGGACGATCGTCTCCTTTGGAGATTATATAAGATGCTATTTTAGTTCTTGGATGTTAGAGCAGCCTCAAAGTTAAACCTGTATTATTTGGTCCTGGTGATGAACACAGTTCATGGGTCTGATCGCTAATATTAATATTATTAATATATATTAAGTATGGGAACTCACCTGTGAAAAACTTAAATTAAAATCAAGAAGATCTTTATTATCTTACATAAAAAGCAAGTTGTGTTTGTCTATAAACATTACGGTAAATTAACTTTGTAATTTTTTTGTTTTGTATTTATTTAAATAAGTGTCTGGCTCTAGGGGTCCCTGTCAATCAAAACTAGAAATGAAGACAAATGTTTTTCACATTTTGCCTGCATTTTGATTTTAATTGGTTCCTACATGAACACAATTTTTTTCTGTTAACATTTGTTATTTCACATGAGAGATTTCTATGTTTATTTTTCTCCCAGATATCCTAATTGGTTTGTGATTGGTGCTTTTCAGGCAAAAATGAAAATACAACCCTGTATGTAAATGTCCTCTAGAGGGCGTCCTTCTCATGTGCCGTCTCTGTAGCTGGAGACATTGGACATCAATTTAGAGCAGTGGACCTTTGGATGCAAACAGTTATTTAGATATATAATATAATACTACTTTAATACATATTTTAAAATTCAAATAATTATCAATTTTAAATTAGAAAAGATTCTCTGAATAAAACTACATTTTCTGAACTCCAGACTCAAGTCAGTCGTACTGCAAACATGCAATATGATAAACGTGTATTTATATGTTGATCTTCAGGACTTTGACATGAACAGTGAGCTGAAGACGGGGGTGATCGGTCTGTTGGAAGAGGTGCTACGAGATCCAGACCTGCTGCCCCAGGAGAGGAAGGCAACATCCAACATATTAAGGTACAAAATAAGAAAAGAGTTATAGAGTTGGGATCTTATTAACTGTTCTAATGTGTATACGTCATTCTCATATAAATAAATAAATAAATAAATAAATATATATATATATAATATGAAAAATCTAGTGACCATCAAGAAAATGTTGATTACAGTGTTTTAGAGTGGTTGACCCGGGTTACGAAATGTCTGCAAATGCAGATTTTCTCATCTGGTGCATTATAGTGTTTCACCTTTTACCTTTCCTCTATGTTACCTGAAGGCTGGATGCCAAAACACATTAACCTTTTTATGAATCCTAGTCTAGTTAGAATGTGCCAGTTGTAATATTACCTTTTGTCAAAATGATTTATTTTTTTTTCTGGTGCCTGGGTAGCTCATTTGGTAGAGCGCGCACCCATATACAGAAGCTCAGTCCTCGACACAGAGGCCGCGGGGTTGATGCCCGTGACTCTTTGCTGGATGTCATTCCCGCTCTCTCTTCCTTTTCATGTCTAAGCTGTCCTGTCACAAATAAAGGCCTAAAATGCCAAAAATAATCTTAAAATGTATTTGTATAGCATCCTTTATTACACGTAAAGCCAAATTGCTTTACATTGAAAAGATACACATTCAAAAAGCATGAATAAAAAGAAGAATACAATTAACACTAGACATCCAACAAAAAAATAACAAGGGTGACCGCCAAATTCTCACACACACACACACACACACACACACACACACACACACACACACACACACACACACACACACACACTAGTTACACAAAACTCTGAGAAAATAACGTTTTGAGTTTGCCTTTGAATGGGGACACTAATGAGTGCCTTGGATTTCTTTCTTGTTGCTCACTGGATTTGTTTATGCTCCCTTGTCTTGTTTTCACCGAGACCAGAAGCTCTCCAGTTCTTCGGTTTTACATGAATTAAAATCTCAATCCCACTACTACAATAGTACTACAGTTCACTATGCACACGTGTTGTAACGCCGTCTGTTTCGCTCAGCAGTGCCCTTTCTCAAGAGGATCAAGACGATGCTCAGCTGAAGATAGAGGACATATTACAGATGGTCAGTATTTCCGCCTCTCAGTACCACAAAGAACTTAGATTTGAGTTTATTCTGGGTACATTTTTTTTAAGCAATTGTTGAAATTTATCTGCAGACGAGCTGTCCCCTACTACACTTCATTGTGGTAAGAATGACGTCACTCCCTTAAGGAACACCAGCAGCTCTACAGTAGTTTCTGTGTGATGTGGATTCCCAGTTGTAGGTGGATTCCCAGTATGTGGTGGAGTTAACTTGGGATACTTTCACATCGTTCGTACTGTCGTTCGGTTCATTTGTTCCAGACAAGGGCAACACAAATTATACATTGTATAATTTACCAGCCGTTTTAATTCCTTTTCCCACCGCAGTGTTTGCTCTGGTCCGAATCAGTTGAAGAGCTGGAGAACCAAAATGCAATGCATATATATATATACACACACACTACACACAACACACACACACACACACACACACACACACACACACACACACACACACATTTAAAAGATTGATACTTTTTGCCTGTGTATAGATATAGTATTGCCACTGAAAATATCGTGATACGATGCTGTATTACCCTCCACCCCTAGTGAAAGCCCCTTTAGCTCACTGGTACTGTAGTTCTTCAAAACTGCTTTTTGAAATTCTGGACTACAAATAGTGTGTGTGTGTGTTTCCAGGTGGAGAGTCCGAAGGCCGAGTGTTTTGAGTCTCTCTCGGCCATGGAGCTGGCGGAACAGATCACTCTACTGGACCACATCGTGTTCAGGAGTATCCCCTACGAGTGAGTACTCACACCGGATACACCTGCATGTCCGCACTACTGTGTTTCAAATGGCTAATTTTTTAAAAACCATGAACAGTTTTTTATGGGTTTGTAATTTCCAAAATTTCCTAGAAAGTCTTCTTGAAAGGTTTATTAAACATTTATAGTTCTATGTACGTTCATGTATGCATGTATGTATATGTTTGTGCGTGTATAAAAGCATATAAATAGGTAAACAATATTGTATTGAATAAAATTGTTTGTATTTAACTAAAGTATAAAAAATACAAAAAGAGGGGAGAACCCAAAAAGTTTTTATAACTTCTAACTTTTAACTACTTCTATTTGAACAAGGAAATCTTTTTTTGAATCCTACAAATTTGCTGAGGATTTTGTTTGTGTGTTCTTGCGTGTACTGAAATGTTCTTATTTATCATTTTTTTAACCTCAAAATACACGCAAAATAATAAACTTTAACTGCACTTCATATACTACACAACAATACAATCACATTTTATATTGAAAGTTCTTAAAATGTTTGGATGTAAAATTAAAATCTGCAACATGACAAGTAATTTATGGATTTAGTCTGGTGAAAAGTCTCTAAAATATATTGAAGTATAAGTAGTATAAAGTACAGGCCAGAAGTTTCAACACACCTTCTCATTCGATGCGTTCTCTTTATTTTCATGACTATTTACATTGTAGATTATCACTGAAGGCATCAGAACTATAAATGAACACATGTGGAATTATGTACTTCACAAAAAAGGGAAATAACTAAAACATGTCTTATATTCTAGTTTCTTCAAAGTACCCCCCCCCCCCCCCCACCACCTTTGCTCTGATTACTGCTCTGCACTCTTGCATTGTGTTGATGACTTCCAATGGCTGTCGGCTGTGTATCAACATGACTTCTGCACCACACAACTGATGGTCCCAACTTCATTAATAAGGCAAGAAACTCCACTAATGAACCCTGACAAAGCCCACCGGGGTGGGGGGGGACCATTTCAGGGACTACCTCATGAAGCTCATTGAGAGAACACCAAAGGTTTGCAGCACTATCAAAACAGCAAAGGGGGGGGGGGGGGGGGGGGTACAGGTGGGCCTTGTCAGGGTTCATTAGTGGAGTTCTTGCCTTATATGAATGGGGACCATCAGTTGTGTGGTGCAGAAGTTCTGTTATACAAGCCGACAGCCTATTGGAATCGCATCAACACAATGCCAGAGTGCAGAGCAGTAATCAGAGCAAAGGGGGGGGGGGGGGGGGTACTTTGAAGAAACTAAGAATATAAGACATGTTTTCAGTTATTTCACTTTTTTGTGAAGTACATAATTCACATGTGTTCATGGTCATAGTTTCTGATGCCTTCAGTGAGAATCTACAATGTAAATAGTCATGAAAACAAAGGAAACTCATTGAATGAGAAGGTGGTTCCAAACCTTTGGCCTGTGCTGGACCTTGAAGGTACTTCCAGTACACCGGACTGTTGTGTGTCCCTGCAGGGAGTTCCTGGGTCAGGGCTGGATGAAGGTGGACAAGACGGAGAGGACTCCGTACATCATGAAGACCAGCCAGCATTTTAATGACGTACGACAAAACAGGGTTTTCCTCCAAATTTTCCATTGTAATCAATTAGTTGATCGACAGAAAATTAATCAGCAACTCGAAAATTGATTCATAATTTTTCAAGAAAATTGTCAGTGGTTCCAGTTTATTAAATGTTATGCTTTTTGATGCTTATGTTTGTCATATGATGATAAATTGAATACGTTTGGGGACAGAACTGTTGAGTAAGTTAACTTTGATGTTGGGAAATTGTGATTGTCATTAACCCTCGTGTTGGCTTCCCGTCAAAATTGAAAATCAACACTTTGGTTGATGCTTTTTATCGATGGTTTTAACTTTTTTTTACGTTTAACACTGCGTAACGCTAACTTATTAACTTTAGTTTTACAGTTATTTTTGGAATTTGTGATCAATAAACTTCATTTATAGGAAATTATACCTAATGTTTGAGTTAGAAAAGCAGAAATT
>NC_045748.1:9404817-9413585 GCF_008692095.1 Etheostoma spectabile | reverse complement strand
TTTAGACTAAAATTAAAGGAATGGATGTTGATGATAATCACAGACTGGAATATGTCAAAATTTACTCAATACTATTTCAAAAACACTTCAATGTTTTTTTTCAAACACAAAAAAAATACGATACCCCGACATTAATGAAAGTAGAGATGTGTACTTGGCAAAGAGCGTTGTGTGGAATCAGTCATGTTATTTTGGGGAATTAAAATGAACATTGATATAGGAAAACGGGACAATTTGACCCGAGGACAACAGGACATTTTATTTACAAAAAGGGGAATAGATTAATCAAATAATCAGACGTAGGGCTGCACGATGTGCATATAAATCCAAAAATCACGATTCATTGTTCACCTCAATAACGATAAATGTACGATCATTAAATAAATTTTTGCCTGCCCTCAGTTTATCGGCAAGGTTTGTTTTGTAAATTGGCTCAAATATCGAAGATGAGATATTTTTTTCTAACTGAAAAGTACAGATTTTTGTGATTTTTAAATAACTGAAGGAAATGCAGGAAGTGGGAACTATTATGGCTATTTATTGAAAATGAAATGAAAATGTCACATTTTAGTTTTATAAAAATTATCATGCGGAAAAATACGTCTTCAGATACAATGCAACTTCAGAATTTCGATGTCGATTCATTTTCGATTAATCGTCAAGCCCTAATCAAACAATTATGATATATGATAATAATCTGCGGTTGCAGCCCTACAATACAACCTTCCTTCATGACGTCATAATTCTCTTATAGAAAGGTGTTAATTCAACTTTGTAGCTCAAGTTTGTGGTGTCAAATTTTGTCAACCTTGTTAATATCAATAAGGGTAGACTATAAAAAAACAAGCGCAACATAAAAATAATTATACAGTAAATTGTAAATGTACTGTATTTATATACACTTTTCTAGTATTAACTACTCAAAGCGCTTTTACATCATACAGGAAACATTCACACACATTCTTGCGATGTGGTATGTCGTACAAGGTGCCACCTGCTCATCCAATACACACTCACACACATTTACACTCGGGGCAACTCGGGGTTCAGTGTCTTGCCCAAGGACACTTTGACATGGGACTGCAGGGCCAGGGATTGAACCACCAACCTTCCAATTGGCAGGCAACAGCTTTACCACTGAGCCAAAGCTGCCCCTAGTAGTAGTCTAATAGTCTTCTACTTCTTTAAAATGATATAAACGGGTGGACAAAATCTCAGATTAGCCTCGGAATGAGGCACAAAGCTCCACAAACTACCGCAAAATGACTGTAAAGTTAAATATGCACCTCTCTGAATAAGTCTTTAACTAGGTGCACCTAATAAACTGGAAACTAAGTGTGGAGTATTTGCAAAAAAAAAGGGGGAAGTGTCTATTTCTCTCACCCTCTCTCCACAGATGAGTAACCTTGTGGCGTCTCAGATCATGACCCACACCGACGTGGGCTCCAGGGCCGGCTCCATAGAGAAGTGGCTGGCGGTGGCCGACATCTGCCGCTGCCTCAACAACTACAACGGCGTGCTGGAGATCACCTCGGCTCTCAACCGCAGCGCCATCTTCAGGCTGAAGAAGACCTGGTCGAAGGTCTGCAAACAGGTTGGAATCCATTCATTTAAAATAAGGTGACCAGACGTCACCGGTTTCCGGGGACAGTCCCCGGTTTTGGTGACCTGTCCCCGGATTTCACTGTGACTGACAGACTCGAAATTGGAATGAAAGAAAGAAAGAAAGAAAACATTGACCAAACGGAGCCGATCGAGCAGCGCTGCTCAGAGATGTTTTAGAAAGCCGTATGTTACGATGCTAAAATCACTGATTATTTACACGGAGTCTGGTTGGTTTTGCTTTTAAAAAAGGATCTTAATCTTTAACAGAAAGGTCGACCTCCTTAGAAATCCTTTCCATAATGTTGTCTGTTGGGGGAAACCGCTCTAGGACTAGTGTCCCCGTTTTAAGTTTTACAAAAATTAAAACGTGACGTGTTTTGGAGGTATATCCGCTTTTGAGCTAAAAATGTCCCCGGATTTTGTCTAAGAAATCTGGTCACCTTAATTTAACAGGGTGTTAAAAGTAAAAACCTTTCTCTCTGTGCAAAACCTTTACGATTTCTTTGTTGTTTTTAGACTAAAGCGCTTATGGACCGGCTGCAGAAGACGGTGTCATCAGAAGGGAGGTTCAAGAATCTCAGGGAGACACTGAAAAAGTAAATACTGCTAATTACCAGAGGAAAAAATAAAATCCATTACGTAAAAACTGTCTAATGTGTGCGCTGTATGTACGTGTGTGTAGCTGTAACCCTCCATGCGTGCCATACCTGGGCATGTACCTCACCGACCTGGCTTTCATTGAGGAGGGAACACCCAACTTCACGGAGGAGGGCCTGGTTAACTTCTCCAAAATGAGGATGGTAATGAATATACACTTTACCTGCTCCTGTTGTTTTTATGGACGCTTATGAAAGCCCAATTGACTGTTAGCTAAGCCCTTCCCCTGAAAAAGAAGCCTTTCCAAAACTAAAAATACAACAACCAAAGTCTTCCAATGGACGCTACAATTGTTAGCTTGTCAGGCTAACTAGCTTACTTCACACAGTAACCGAGCACTTCTAAGACCAAGGAGCACATCATTAAATTGGTTTGTTGGGTAAATGTTATATTACATTGTCATGTTTCCCCACTGATTCTGTTTTGTGCAATAACACTGGCCTGACGTGTGCAATCTCAAATACCACAATTATTATTATTATTATTATTATTATTATTATTTAACTTTTCACCATTCCAAATCCTTAATTATGTGAATTATGTAAATGTATAATAACATTCCTTTATGTAAATACCGTACGTATCCAATTCCTTATATTTCTTTATTTCTTGTATTTCTACTCTATTTATAATATTGTGCAACTACAACACAGAGTTTCCCTTCGGGGATCAATAAAGTATTTCTGATTCTGATTCTGATTTGGTGCTGGTTGTCAGTGTGGGCAAGCTACTTCCATAATGTAATACATTATAGATTACTAGTTACTGTCATTTGAGAGTAATTAGTATAGATGTTCATCTTGCAAACATATCCGTCTTTGCAGATATTTCAACCATTGAATGCAGCAATGAGATGTAATAGCTTACTATTTTTCTCCTGTGAAGAAATGTTTCGCGATGTCGGTTAACTCTTTAAAAAAACAAAAAAAAAAAATCTTTTTAAAAACATGCCACTAAATGTCACGTTCCTGAGATTGTAACAGGTGTAATATTACCGAAATGTAATTAGTAATGTGTTATATTACAGCAAAAAGGAAAACATTACTGTAAATGCCTTTTGTAACACACTACTTGTAACGTTGCTGGTTGTTAGCTGCTCTGTCGCTAACGTTAGCAGCTTTGTCGTGCTATTTATTGGAATTGTGTTAGTTTTCAGAAATATATGAGCAGGATTCCTGTTTAAAAATGTGTCCGCTGGAACATTAAAGTCAGATGGAGGCCTTTTCAAACAATTAAACTAAAGCTAGCTTCATTAGCTCGTTAACTAAAGCCGATAAAATCTGTTAGCGACAGTAATTAGTTCAAGTTGACGTCTAGAAATGGAAAAGACCCATTTCAGAAATGTATTTAAGATTTATTTCATAGGATTAATGTTTTAAAATGAGTCAGCTGGATTAAAAGGCAGCTGGAGTCATTTTCAAACAACCCAATGGAGTTAATGAGTTAGCTTAATTAGCTTAGCAAACTAGCTACAGCTTGTGAAAGTCTGCAACAACGGCAAATTTGAAGGTCGAAGGCTAGAAACGAGAAGCTTTTGTCTCTCACTTCTTAAAATGTATGACCCATTGGCAATTCATTTTGATGGTAAATCTGCCACAGGAATAGCAAAAGTAAAGGGGGGGGGGGCGGGATTTAGCTAAAGATTGATACTTAGGTCAATGGTCGATTGATTAAGTTGTTTTTTAACTCTGTCTCTGGTCTTTCAGATCTCTCATATTATCCGGGAGATTCGTCAGTTCCAGCAAGCTCCTTACAGGATAGAGCACCAACCAAAAGTGCGTCTAATGAAATGCATTATTTGTGCAATATAGAAGTGATTAGGATTTGACTTTTAACACAAACTATTTACCTGTCCTGACTCCCTCCAGGTGACTCAGTTCCTCCTGGATAAGACACTAGTGATGGATGAAGACACCCTGTATGAGCTCTCACTGAAGATCGAACCTCGAGTACCACCCGGCTGACGTTTCACACACAAACATAGTCCCACAGATGTGATATATATAAAATATATCCATCAAACAATATCAGTGAACTAACACAACTTGAGATTCTTTCTTAATAAAGCAGGGGTTGTTTTATGAAACACCGCCAGTTATTGTGCTTGGGAAACTCAGGAGAAAATGTGCCTTTTTGTGTAAATATCTTATGTGTATGTTTAGTAACAGAATGAACTGTATAACATGCACAACTCTGCCATACAACCGTACAGTTATGACTGTAGAAACAACCATGTAAGCTAGCCAAACATGGCGCTAGTGTCACGTTGTACATACCAATCTGCCTCTGTAGTCTTGCACGTAGACATTGTCAGATGAGTTTTACAGGACTTATGTAATCATGGCCGGATTAACCTGCTTGTCCATAGAGAGGCGAAGTCCTTCCCCTTCTTTCCTTAATTTGGGTAAAAATGTACTGTAGTGAACAGCGCTGAATAAATAAATAAATACAGATTTGATCCCATTTGAATTGAGCCATTAATTACACGTTTGTCAATTTAAAAGATTATTTTTTAAATCAAAGTCTGTCAAGTAACTGAAGTATAAGAGTGAAAATATGTTTAAATAGAAAGACTAAACACCCCAAAGTGAGTGATGTTTTGCTGAAGCTACAGTGTCTTTGTACTGGGATTTAACTCGAACAGATCTTGCTCATTCTTTCTCTTCTCAGCTGATGACAAGACGTCAGGTAAAACACATCAGGTACGATAAGGTTACATCTGTTGTGGATCAGAGCTAAGCTAACTAGCTAGCCAGCGAACACGCAGAGCAGTTGGCAAGGTTACATATATTGTGTGAGATGAGAGATGTAGTTCACTGAGCGGTACTATGGCAACAACAACCTGACTTTCTTCACTTGCAAATTATTGTTTTAATCTGACAATATGTGTAATTGGCTCAATTGAAATAGGCTCAAAAAAGTATTTTTTTCTCCTGCCATTGACTACCAGACAGATTATTTTATTTTTATTTTTTTTACACAAAGTTATGTTCCATTGGACCCACCGGAAGGAGAGGGACTTGCCTCTTTATTGGGCCCCAGGTTTGCTGTGTGGTTTCCAAATTATTTTAGAAATATGCACTAATTACATAAATCCCCTGCACAGGATTTACAAAGAGAACTGGATGCTGTGAACGTTGCTCTCTGCATAACATGGGTAGAAAACATGTTGTGACCTCTTGGAGGCAGCGGTACCAGCTGGAAACCCAACATAGGTTGACAGATCATCTCAAGTAGATATGGTCTCAGTGCTGAAGAAAGATCTGGGGGGGGGGGGGGGGGGGGGGGGGGGGGGGGGGGGGGAGAAACCCTCAGTTTTTTTTGTATTTCTTTAACTGTGAAACTTGTTTCGGTGGAACATTTGCACGTGGGGCGTCGGGCCCTGTCATTAAAATGGCTAAATCCCTACAAAAGACAATGCTGCTACATCTTTTAGACCCCTAGAGTCTAAAAGCTGCTAGCCTGCTGATATATCAGCTCAGGAGGAGACTTCAGATTGCAAATGTCACACACCATAGGCTTGCAGGTTGCCGGCTCAGAGTCGTGCATATTCCCAGACAAAATGACGACAAATCAAATGACCACACAGTGAAGCCCATGCAGTTGGAGTGTGGAGCCTTGTGTATATGTGTGTGTCAAGACACACTGGGTTCCCTAAACAGCTTTAGGACAGATATTCAGATATTGTATCTTAATACTTTCTGGCGCGCCGGTTTCTAAAGGTTAATATGATTGCAGTTGTATTGCATTTGCATGTTAACAGCAAACTTCTTGTGTAGTTTACACACAATCAGAAAACATGGTCATAGCAAAGATAAGCTTTACATTTTTCTTGACGATTGAAAGCGTTTCTGCTTTAAATCATGTCTTTTCAGCGTCGCTGATTTTGTACAACGTTCTGATTTTAATATTTCTGCTCTTTTTTTAAAGAGTCTCGGCCTAAAAGGTCTCCAACGTGATACAAAGCCCTTCAGTTAAATTTCTTTTACATGTATCACTATTATAGGTTCCTTATCAATGTGATCTTTTAATCATATTTCCAACCTTAACTGTATTATTAAAATAGTAATTCCTTGGCACTATTGATTTGTAGCCTAAAGATTGTCAATAGACTGTGTTTCTAGCATGACTATAGCACGATGTCCCTTCTGCCCTTTATAGTCGAGTCTTACTGACGTTTATTAGATCTCTTCATGTATTTTGGCACGTTCCTGATGGCAGGAATCTTCATACTCTTAAATGCATTAGTGTATGAGACCCCGTGCTTTCTTACGTTACTGTAAACTCTGAAATTCCAGCTTTGCTGTTGTATTTTTCCATGCATTTCTTTGTGCAATGTACAGATATTTACACCCAATAAAAGCCAAAAAATGTGAATTATGATGTAGTTACAAATAGTTTTTATGGCAATTATAGGAAGACGCAGGGAAACAGCCCTGAGTTCTGAATGCTAGCTGCACACAGCTCTCGTTACACGTAATGTCCTCGTTACGGTCCTAACTTTATACTGTTGGTGACAAAACCTGCACGAAGACAAGTGTGTTTGCCTTTTACGCTTTCGTCTTCAAATTGGATCTTTGGGTGGGGCTATAGTTGATGCTGTGCTTTTGGCAAGGTGTTAACAATTTACAAATTGTTACTGCAGTGAACCCTAGAGGCCGATTCACATACGCACACTTGGAGTTAACCTGTGATTTGTAAAGGGTACATTGCTTACAGGTGTGCGTACACACAGTTTTTTGGGGGGGGGGGGCGTACGCACACTTTTAGGAAGGATCCTACTCAGTTTTAAAAATGAGACCCCAGATTATACTTACGTATTGACTAAATATTACTAAAAGTAACAAACTCCAAATAAACCCCCGTTCTGTAGCTATGACTCATTCTTCAGCGTAATGGCTGCAGGGACTAAACTGTTTTGTGTCTTACACCTAGGGATTGTGACCCTAAGCCCAGGGGGGAGGAGCTGAAACTCTGTGTGCAATGGACGCAAAATGTAAAATGTAAAATTGAACCAGTTATGCGCTGTAACTGTTTCGTGAACAAGGGCCTCCACGTTGAGCTGTGGCTCACCGATCAGCCTGCTAGACCACTTTACTCGTTGGTTGAGTGAGTTATTATTTTTAAAGAGAGGTACCCAAACCAGGCCGCTAGTGCAAATGATAAAACTGATTCAATAAAAGCGTGGTGAGAGGGTCATGATGTCAATGTGGAAGCGACTGTTTCCTCAAACAGAACAGACGCTGATGCCCTTTTTTTTTTTTTTACACACAGCTTCAGTTTCAAATGGGAGTTTTTGAGTCTATTATCTCTGTTTAATTATAAGATTGCACACATTTTAGTTACAGTATAGTTTTGTCATGCCTTGTGAACTTGGTGTGTGTGTGTGTGTGTGTGTGTGTGTGTGTGTGTGTGTGTGTGTGTGGGTGTGTGTGGCTCTCAGGGTCAGTGTGTGAGGGGAAATATCAAGGTCAGTCTGGACGGTGATATGGAACCCGAGGCGGTCATGGTTAATCACGGCTCCACGTTAGCGGTCTGTGCCATCGTTACTCATGTTGGTGGTCCTCCCATTGGTTTGTTTCTGGGCTTGTGATTGGCTTCCGGGGTTTTAATCCCACACGGGAGGGTGGAGTCCCCCGAGAGACTAGAGTGAAAAGCTCTTTAACAAGAGACCTTAAGCTAGAAGGCAGAGCAGCTTCCCTACAGGTACTGTAAATACTTTTTCTTACGTCTCTAGCAGAAAGGCTCCGTTAGTGTCATGCATCTCAAGATGAATGTAGATTCATTGTATCAAAGAAGATACAGGCTATACTATTATAAAAAACATATCTTTTTGAATGATTTGGACATTTATGGTTAATATGAGGAATGTGAGCATGTTTCAAAAGTAAAAATTTGTTCAATAGGAGCAGTGAAGGCAGGATGTGTTAACAACTTTAAGATATGTAGCTGAATAAATGCTGCAAACTTTATGAATTACAACTAAAAGAAGGCTTTGCTGTTACAGCTTCAAAGATTAATCTTTGAGTGTCAACTTTTAAGTCAATTGCCAACTATTTTGATAACGGATTAATCGGTTTGAGTCCTTTTTTATGAAAACAGGTTGGAATTCTCTTGATTGCAGCTTATTAAATAGGAATATCTTCTAGTTTCTTCTGTTCTCTGACAGTAAACTGAATATCTTTGAGTTGTGGACTAAACATTTGAGGACAGCTTTGGGAAACACTGATCCTCATTTTTCACCCTTTTATAACATTTTATAGACCAACCAACTAATTGATTTAATCAAGAAAACTGACAGACCACAATGAAAACAAGTGTTAGTTTCTGCCCTATTTTCAGTCAAAAAGGCAACTTTTTGATGCACTCCTGTCATGAAAAGGATTTATCTTGTTTAATGTTTTCTTTAAATACCTGAGGTGGTAACTTTGCTGTGTCCTCTGGAGAGGACAAAGCTGCTCTTATTTCCTGAACGTACTGTCTCAGAGTTAAAAGGTCACCGTGGT
>NC_045748.1:9399524-9404807 GCF_008692095.1 Etheostoma spectabile | reverse complement strand
GGGGGGGGGGGGGGTGATCCTGGGTTCGTTGTGGTTTTGGCATAATCCTCACCACAAGAACATATGATCCACAGTGTCGGGAGGCAGTGGAGGCTATATAAGGCACAGAATGCAGCATCTAAACTTGATAGTTTTCCTGAAAGTTCTTGCTTTTATCCGTCAGTCATTGGCGCTTCACCTCTGTTGTGCCTCCACCTGCCCTCCTCCCGTGTTTCCATCCCTGTGTCCTGCTGACGTGGTCTCATTCTGGACTGGTCTTATGACACTGCGTTGTGAGCCAGAGCTGCCTTGTGTCTTGGCACTGGATCCTGGCCGCACAACCGTTGATCTAAATATAACATTCCCACTGACTGAAGAGTCCATTCACCCCTCGGTCTGTGGAGGGTAACGGCTTTGGATCAGTTGGATAAAGTCTGCAGACAAAAAAAGAGTCTGTAACTTACTGGGGGGAGGTTTAGGGCTGCAACTAACGGTCATTTTCCTGTTGATTAGTTGTTTGGTCTATAAAATGTCCAAAAATTTGTGAAAAATGTCGATCTGTGTTTCCCAAAGCTGTCCTCAAATGTCTTGTTTTGTCCACAACTCGAATATATTCCTTTTACTGTCGCAGTGGAGAGAAGAAACTAAAAATTACTAATAACAAGGACTCAAACTCATAGTTGGTAACTCAGTAGTTGACAACTAGTCGATGAATCGATTCATCTGGAGCTCCACCTCCACCTCAGTGATCGGTTCAGAGCAGATCGTCCGTCTTTCCTTTGACCTGGATTAACAGTACCGTCCTCACAGCTTCTCTCTATATTAAGACACACGTCTCGTGGATATTACTCAACCTCTGTCTGTCTGTGAAGGACAAGCTAGAATATGACCTTTTCATGAACTTTTTAATGTACTACATTTAACATTTTAAATCAATCTTCATGGACATTTAAACAAAAATAACAATACTGTGCCTTTAGACTTAGAGAACTTTAATGTCCCCGAGAGACAATTTGTTGTACAGTACATATACATGTATGTTGATCTACAGCACCATTTATCTCCAGGTGCCAAATTAGAAACTGCTGTTTGTTTTCCGAGCTGTCTCAAGTCCCACTTTCTTCTATGTCCTTAAGACGGACATCTTGGGGAAACTGCTCGTTAGTGGACACATACAACCTGCTTGTTAGTGGACACATACAACCTGCTCGTTAGTGGACACATACAACCTGCTCGTTAGTGGACAGATACAACCTGCTCGTTAGTGGACAGATACAACCTGCTCGTTAGTGGACAGATACAACCTGCTCGTTAGTGGACAGATACAACCTGCTCGTTAGTGGACAGATACAACCTGCTCGTTAGTGGACAGATACAACCTGCTCGTTAGTGGACAGATACAACCTGCTCTTTGTGGGACAGATACAACTCTTCGTTAGTGGACAGATACAACCTGCTCGTTAGTGGACAGATACAACCTGCTCGTTCAGTGAACACATACAACCTTCTCGTTAGTGGACACATACAACCTGCTCGTTAGTGGACACATACAACCTCTCGTTAGTGGACACATACAACCTGCTCGTTAGTGGACACATACAACCTGCTCGTTAGTGGACACATACAACCTGCTCGTTAGTGGACACATACAACCTTCTCGTTAGTGGACACATACAACCTGCTCGTTAGTGGACACATACAACCTTCCATGCTGAAGGTGGGACACTGGGATAATGCTAAGAGGCTAAGACATCTGTCACTGCCCCACCGACTCTATCATCTACTGTATTAACAGAAAGCTGGGGGGGGGGGGGGGGGGTCGGTGTATTCACATTGTGCACTAACGCAGTTAAGACTTGAGACGTGTTGACTATTTGTGGCACTTAAGCCCAGTTCAGAGCAAAGATTCAAAGACAAAACTACTGTAGAACGTCAAAGAGAAAAGTTTCAGCGTCTCAGCTCAACATAATAATAATAATTTATATTGATCCCCTGTGGGGAAATTACAATTTACCCTCTGTTTTAATAGTAATCACTACACACAGGCCTGAAATACACACACACGACCTATTCATGCACTGGTGGAGATATGTCAGAGTGGGGGGGGGGGGGGGGGGGGGGGGGGGGGGGGGGGGGGGGGGGGGGGGGGGTGGGGGGGGGGGGGGTGGTGGGGGAGGGGGGGGTGGGTGGGGCGGGGGGGGGCTGCCAGTGCTGGACCAGCACCCTGACCAGGGTACGGTGCCTTGCTCAAGAGCCTCTGAAGATGAAGTGGCATCTCTCCAGCAACCAATCCACACTCCGTACTTTGGTCCCTGTGTGGATTTGAACCAGCAACCCTCCGCTTCCCAAACAAACTCCTTCAAACTGAGCTACTGCCACCCAATACGCCGTCTTCTATTTCTAATCGGTCCTGGGCCCGTTACTCCTCTCAGCCGTTTTGTTCTCAGGATTTAAAATCATTTTAGCCAATAAATAGTTTGTGAAGAGAAGAAAAAAAGTAAGTTGCCTTGTTGCTAACGGGACATAAAGTTTACATTATTTATAAAAAAAAAAAAACTATGCTAATTATTAATTACTAGTTATTGACTCCTGTCTTACAGCATAAACTAGGCCTATGTCTCTTTCAGCAGAATGTACTCCAACAGAAGTGGATGATACAAGAAAAGCGAATAAACCACGGTAACTTCCTCCATTTTGGCTCCATTCCTTTTTAAAGGCCGTCGCTATCGAGACGGCTTTTACTCAGTAAAGCAAAATCACGTTTCACGTTAAAATTCACGTTGAACTTGACGTGAAAGAATTAGAGATTTACTTAGCGTTTTTTTCAAAAGCTGGCGTGCACCTGCTGCCTGAATATGATTGGACGAGATAAATGAATTAAGGCTATGCTTGCTCACTATGAATGTCTATTCTGTGTTGAAGAACCTCTGAACTGATTAATTGACACCGGACCCCCATTTGATGAGATTTCTTGCCCTCGTCCCCCATTTGACAGCAGTTTTGCGTTTTGTTACCGAAAGTGAATGAAACCCATGTCATGTACATGTCATTGTGTTACTTTCACATGGAATTAAAGGTAGTGAACATTAATTATTCCTTTCTTTTTGCTGGAAAACCCCTCAAGGGCCCCGCTTTAGGAACCACTGTTTCACATGTTTCCTCAACGGAGATAAAATCTCTTCTGTCTAAGTAATTATTTTTTTCTCTCCAAGCTCATTTCTTACTGACGAAGAGTGGACAACCATCAGGAAGATGGCGAGCTCTTTCACCCGCTTGATCTCCGGCCGGAACACGGCGGCTCTGTTGGCCAGCCTGGGCGCAGGAACGATGGCCGCCGGCTTCCTCATGAGTGAAAACGGCCTCGCAGCCGATAAGAAGACCAAGCTCTATCCCCCCAGGTAAGGCCGGCTCGCACCAACACCACAGATACAGCACATACATATATATATATATATATATATATATATATATATATATATATATATATATACACACACACTATTGGTCAAAAGTTTGGGGTCACTTAGAAATCTCTATTTAACTCCATGATAGACAGAATCCCAGCTGAGACCAGTTGCAGTGTTTTTTTAACCCGGTCAGCAGTTTTCAGATTACATTATGTGATTACGTAATTTCAAAAGGGTTCTCCAATGTTTTCTCTGTTAGTTTTTTTAAAATGATATCAGATTATAAACAGAATGGGACTTTGAACCATTGGATGAATGGTTGCTGATAATGGGCAACGTGGATATTGCATTAAAGATCAGCCCCCCCCCCCACTCAGATCAGCTGGTTTTCTGTCTATAAGGAGTGGAATGGCACGTTTCTAAGTGACCCCAAACTTTTGACCGGTAGTATATATATATATATATATAACATACCACACACACCACATGCTTGAGAAAGTTTACACATCGAAGCTTCTTAAGTTGATTAAAAAAGGAATAAATAACACCGTTGGAAATTGATCTTCATGCCTAATTCAAAATATATAGGAAACTCCAACCTTTAATAACACAATTTTCTTTGTGAATGATAATTTAATAAATAAATAAAGGTTCTTCCTTAAAATACAAGGGGCAGAAATATCTCCCCACCCCCCCCCCCCCCCCATGTTAAATTCCCATAGAGGCAGGCAGATTGTTATTATTGAAGGCCAGTTATTTCATGGATCAGGAGACTATGCATCCTGATCCAACTGTAGCCAGCATCTCACCATCACTAAGGTTATCCACATTCATATTTGGACTCAACAAATGGTACATCCAGGTTCAAAGAAGCCTAAAACTCTGAAGTTAGAACGGAAGTATGAACAGGTTGCTATGGAGGTGATACACCGTCTTGTCTCATCGGTGCTAACTGGCAGGTTTCAGATCGGCCGGGTCTTAAAAAATGTTATTTGGGCCCCAAAATCCACAAGTAGGCTACTGGGGAGACATTAAAGAGGAGATAAAACAATATGCTTCCTTTTGGAACCAAAGTGTTTTAAACTGGGGATTTTATACTGACGATTTGACAGACAAGAATACAATATTTATTAGAGGTTGTATTCCTCACTGCTGAGAAGATGATCCCAGTTCCCTGACAGAGGCCCCCCCCCTCCAACAGAAGACCACTGGAAAGGAAGGGTTAAACTGTCTGTCCAATGGAGACAATCACAGCAAGACTCCAATCAAAAATGGACTCTTTCCCAGTCAAATGGTCGCCAATCATACAGGTGAAAATGAGCTGTGTTGCTCTCTTAAGGAGTGTTTTCTCAACACATAAAGGAACACGTCATCCTTCAGTTCAGTGGTTCCCAAACTTTTTCAGCTCAAGACCCCAAAGAGAAATTTAGTGTCTCCCCGGGACCCGAATTTACAAAAGTACACCATGAATCATTGTAACATCTACATTTTTAAACTGTGGACAAAAGACGGAACAAACCATGAATTTAAATGTATGTGAAGTATATTTATTCCATTATAATGATGCCTTCAGCGCTGCTTGGTTCCCAATAAAACCCAATAAAAACGGGTCCGCGACCCATTTTGGGTCCCGACCCTAAGTTCGGGAAACATTGCTTCAGTTCATCACAAACATCCAATGGGGACTGAGTACCCAGGGCTACCCATACAAAAAGATGCTAGAATGAACAGCTGTGAATGCGGGGAGGACCCCATGAAAATGTCTTTCTACAGGGCCCAGAATGTGGTGCTACGCCCCTGGGGGCGGTGCGTAATCACAGAAGGCTTGTATCACGCTGTCATCATTACTTAGAATTCCTAATGGCGGAGACAGAAACTACACACTCTAGATTTAACT
>NC_045748.1:9398700-9399514 GCF_008692095.1 Etheostoma spectabile | reverse complement strand
CCCGGCCCAGTTCCATTTAAAAAAAAAAAATAAAAAAAATAAAAATGTCCCTTGAGATGTAGGACATAAAACATAGAAACAGTCAAGTGGTTCTTAAGCTAAATGAAGTCTTTAAAAAAAAAAAAAAAAACCTCTTTGAATCAGCCGACAAATGCAAAGATTACTCAGCTAATCGAAATGTAATCACAGACTATTTTGACATCCAGTTAATTGTTTAAGTGATTTTTTTTCATGGTAACGTGGCAAAAAAAAGCAGTTTTCAGCCTCTCATGTATGGAATTTGTTTTTCTTTCCTTATAAACTGAATATCTAGGTCCAATATTTAGGTTTTGAATGTTAATCTAGAAACATCACATTAAGGAGGAAAACACAGACAGGGAACATTTTACATTTTACTGCACAATGAAAACTTCATTAAATACTTCGGGAAAGGTTTTGATTGCAGTACTTAGTACTTGTAGTGTGTATTCTCCCAGTTTGGCTGGCGTTAGTGAACATGTGAGAATATAAAAGGTCACAGCAGGACAACTGGCTCCGTCCGCTGCCGTTCTCAGGTTTCAGCTGCGTTACTCTCCAACACAACCTCTCTGTCTCTCACCTTCTCTTCTTCACCAGTATGTCTCGTAAGTGTTTCTCAGAGCATGCCAGAAATTAGGTTTTTATTAACCCTTGTTTGGTATTCGGGTCAAATTGACCCAGTTCAAATTTTTACAAGAAAAATGAAACAAGTTACATTTTTTTCTACCTGAAATAACGTCCTTACCTTATTTCCTGTGATAAACATGTATTCCTGACTCAATTCAGAACATTATTC
>NC_045748.1:9398124-9398690 GCF_008692095.1 Etheostoma spectabile | reverse complement strand
CACTTATGTTTTTTCCATAGTGGATTTTTAACATGAATTATAACCTTATGACCAAAAACAAACCCCACTTCCATTTTTAGTTGTGTGCTAGTAGAGACTGATGCATTCTCTAAACATATATGTTATCTCAATTGTTTGAAATTGAGATAAAGACAATATTTGTTAAGAGTATGAATTAAAATTATATTTCAGAATTCTTTTTAAAACCCCAAATAAGTCAATTTGACCCGAGGGATACGAGAGGGTCCCGAAAGTGAAGAAAATACAAGGGTTAAGAGTCCCATTTTGAGAGTGTCTTCTCTTTATGTGAATTATTTCCCGTTTAAACGGGATGTTTGAGGGGTTTGATGTGATTATTATTCTAAGGCATGGCAATTTTGCATAATTTGCAAGGAGGAAACGAGGTAGAAAACTGGGAAAAGTATATTTAAAATGTACTTTGAGTTTTTAGTCCCCTGTCCCATCCGCTAACATAGAGGGGGAGGGTGTATGACCTAAACTGCACCCTGCACAGCAATATTTGATTGTACTTATCCATCATTTCTGCTTTTTTAACTCAAATATTA
>NC_045748.1:9385639-9398114 GCF_008692095.1 Etheostoma spectabile | reverse complement strand
TAATTCTATATAAATGAGGGTTATTGCCCATGAATTCCAAAAAGTAGTGTACAACTAGTGGTAGTGAGGTGGTGTTGGTGAAAACTAAAAACAAAAAGTCTGAAAAAAGGGACGAAAATGTCAATTTAATTTTCCTTTTTTGACCCGGGTGGACAACACAAGGGTTAATTTAACCCTAAATGTGATCACAGCAGCATGGGATGTTGAAAAAGCCCATTCAGGATCTTCAGATTACGTACAGTCACTCAAATCTTTCCACTCCTCCCTCTCCTGCAGCTCGGACTTTCCCGACCTGAGGAGACACAACAACTGCATGGCCGCGGCGCTGACTCCCGCCATTTACGCCAAACTGAGGGACAAGGTCACCCCCAACAACTGGACCCTGGACCAGTGCATCCAAACCGGAGTGGACAACCCCGGGCACCCGTTCATCAAGACGGTGGGCTGCGTGGCCGGCGATGAGGAGAGCTACGAGGTGAGAGAGGTCAAAGGTCACAGTGTTTGCATCAGTTCAACGTCACCTCAGGTTCAATGATTTGTACTCTGATAAAGAAGATGGACATGGTAACATGGTCATGTGTAGGTTATGGTTAGATGCCTGGAAGGTGACGCTGGAGGCAAAAAACACCATCGAGCAACTGTCCATCTGCAGAAATCTAGACCAGAGAAGATAGAGTTCATAATAACATGAATATGCTGAGTAATAAGCTCAACCCTTGTATGGTATTCGGGTCAAACGCACCCATTTCAATTTTTTACAAGAAGAAAAATGGTACAAGTTACATTTTTTATACCTGAAAATCAACGGCCTTTCCTAATTTTCTGTGGTAAACATGTATTTCTGACTCAATTCAGAACATTATTCTGGATATGACCACTTATGTTTTTTTCCATAGTGGATTTTTAACATGAATTATATCCTTATGATAAAAACTTCCATTTTTAATTGTGTCCTAGTAGAGACTGATTGCATTCTCTAAACATAGATGTTATCTCAATTGTTTCAAATTGAGATAAAAACAATATTTGCTAATAGATTATGAAGTTGCATTTTATTTCAGAATTTGTCAAACCCCAAATAAGTCCCGGGTCAGTTTGACCCGAGGGACACGAGAGGGTCCCATCAGTGAAGACAACACGAGGGTTAATGAGCTGGAGGACGCCATGGCAACTCCTGTGTTGGATAACAATAACAACATTTAAAGTCCCATACTGTACTTATGTATCAAGTCACGGTGCTGTATAAATACTGTGAAAGTATTCTCTGCCGGGTGATGGCTTGAAAGCATCAAAATGGCTCCATAGGTGGTGCGCTTTGCCGAGGCTGGCTTACCCCCTTGTCTGGTGCAGGTGAAGAAGGCCTGGCCAATCAGAGCAGACTGGGCTTTCTCAGGAGGGGGTCTTAAAGAGACGGGCGCTAAAACGGAGCGTTTCAGACAGAGGGGCAAAACGGGGATATTCCGACAGATAGTGCGAGAAAAATAAAGAGGTTTTTTTTAACATTAAAGTATGAACATGTTCTAGAAGAAATCCAGAATACAGTATGAACATAAAAATGAGCATAATATGGGACCTTTAATCAATATTTTATCACCTGTGATGTTCTCAGAAAAGCACGCTATTTATCAGAAGATATCAGCTCTTTATAAAGGGGACTAAACATGGTTTTTTATTTGTTTTTAAAAAACAATTCTGAAACCAAACCTACTTAGTCTTGACGTTGCTTCCTGTTCCCTCCAGGTGTTTGCTGAACTCTTTGACCCCGTCATCAAAGACCGGCACAACGGCTACGACCCCAAAACCATGAAACACCCGACCGACCTTGACTCCTCCAAGGTGTTTACCCCGCTGCACGACCCCTCCGTCCACCTGCCGTCCCTTCAAGCATCAAACCACATTTCCCATCTGTCTTTCTCACCTGTGTCCCCCAAACCTCCAGATAACCAACGCCGTGTTCGACGACAACTACGTCCTGTCGTCCCGCGTCCGGACCGGCCGCAGCATCCGGGGTCTGAGCCTGCCCCCGGCCTGCTCCAGGGCCGAGCGTCGGGAGGTGGAGCGGGTGGTGGTGACAGCCCTGGCCGGCCTGAAGGGAGACCTGGCCGGGCGCTACTACAGCCTGGGAGACATGACGGAGAAGGAGCAGCAGCAGCTCATTGATGTGAGTTTCAGCTTGGTTTTACACAGAGAAACTACAAAATAATGGAACTTCCTACATCCCTGTGAGCTTTGATTTGACAGAACTTCCCTAAAGTCACAATTGGGACTTTGTGGAAGTCCCGATTGCTCATAGACGAGTACGGATTAGTCCCCCGGGTAATTCTAGGGCTGCACAATATATCGTATTTTTAATCATCATGGCAATATCAACTTAATATAGTCTACACATCGCAAAAGGCTGCAACATATCGCAATGGATAATTAAAGGTGCTTTGTGGTAGAAAGAAGAATTCAATGTTCAATTTTTTCAGTAGAAGAATGTTGTAAATTATTTCCAATTTGTTTTAAATTCAACAGGCAATTTGTTTTTACTATAGCATAATAATGAAAGCAGCAGAAATGCAGAGATAAGTAGACTATTTATCACAAGTAATAATCATTATCACGAGATCCATATTTTCCTTATATAGTGCAGCTCTAGCCCCCTTTTTAGTTGATTAGTAGACTAATCAGTCCTTTTACTCTTAGTCCACTAAGATTTGTGAAGGCAATTAGTCATTTTTTTATGATTTGTTTCATGCTGAATGACTTATTTCCAGAAACTTATGGGCACAGTTCTGGTAAACATAAGATTTAAAGCAGTGCTTTTACAGTTTTACAGACTGTAAATGGACTGCATTCATATTGCACTTTTCTAATGTTAATGACAACTCAAAGCACACAGATCTGTTCAATAAATCAACTAATTGATAGGTGGGAAGGGGGAATCGATAGTAGTATACATAGTATGGCAATATGTTGTAATGCCGTATCGATGACCAGTCGCCAAGTTTCTATCTGTTATTATATAAATTGCATAAAAGAACTACTTGAATATTAACTGTAGACTAAGCCCAAGCTCTAAGCCCCCTGAGGTGCTGTTCCACGGTTAGAGGAATTGACACACTTTTTTATCAAAGAAAGTCACATTTGCAGTTTAAAGTTTTAGTTCCATTTATTTATATGAGATCTTAGTTGGGTTTCCAGACAAATCACTGCTGAATGAATGCCTGTGTGGTCAAAAACTGATTGGCTGACAAAAAACTGGTTCCTATTTCTACCAAGGGCACTCATTGGCTCTCACAATGTCATCAATGACTTTTTCAGTCCACTAGATGGTGGAGTTGAGTTTTTTTTTTTCTTCAAAGTTTTCCTTTGGGGATATACAGTAATTTGAAGTTGGAAAAATTACAATACATCGCAGACTGTCGCCACAATTGTTTAATCAGGCTCAGCAGCCAGCTTATGAACTTTTAAAATTGCAATATTGCAATGTGACATTAGTATCGTGTTTTTTTTTATCGTCATTGCGATGTAAACTAGCGCAAAAACGCATTGCGAAAGATACCATTTTGTGTTATTTGACAGAAAATATGAGTAGAAAACTGCACTTTAACATGTAACTGTCATTCTTTTTTAATGTTGTTTTCTATAATCAACTCAATGTTCAATTTGTTCAATAACCAAACGTTGGAAATTATTTCCTTTCATTTGTTAAAAATTCAACAAGCGGTTTGTTGTATTTTAGCTGAAAACATGACGCAGCAGAACTGAGAACACCTTAATATCAGTTTATTTATCACAGCTCATATTGTTATTGCGATATTCAACAACGTCATTGCAATAGTTTATTTTTTTGTTGACTTTATTGTTCTGATTATTTTACGCTGCCCCCCACAAGGACCACTTCCTGTTTGACAAGCCCGTGTCTCCGTTACTCACCTCGGCCTTTATGGCCCGAGACTGGCCCGATTCCAGGGGGATCTGGTAAGAAACCCCATCCCAGTGCTTAGTGTCTGATCCCAGTGTCCCATCCCAGCGCTTAGTGTCCCATCCCAGTGTCCCATCCCAGTGCTTAGTGTCTCATCCCAGTGCTTAGTGTCCCATCCCAGTGTCCGATCCCAGGGCTTAGTGTCCGATCCCAGTGCTTAGTGTCCCATTCCAGTGCTTAGTATCTGATCCCAGTGCTTAGTGTCCCATCCCAGTGTCCCATCCCAGTGTTTAGTGTCCCATCCCAGTGTCCAATCCCTGTGCTTAGTGTCCCATCCCAGTAGTTAGTGTCCCATCCCAGTGTCCAATCCCAGTGCTTAGTGTCCCATCCCAGTGCTTAGTGTCCCATCCCACTACTTAGGCTCCCATCCCAGTGCTTAGGGTCCCACCCCAGTGCTTAGAGTCCCATCCCAGTACTTAGTGTCCCATCCCAGTGCTTAGTGGCCCATCCCAGTGCAGTGCTTAGTGTCCCATTCCAGTGCGTGGTGTCCCATCCCAATGCTTTGTGTCCCATCCCAGTAGAGTGCTTAGGGTCCCATCCCAATGCTTGGGTCCCATCCCAGTGCTTAGGGTCCCAGCCCAGTGCTGAGTGTCCCATCCCAGTGCTGTTAGTGTTGTAAGCACTGAGATGAAATGCCATCGCACCCAAACCCTCTCCTGTCCTGTGAAGTCCTCCCGGACCTTTGTTCTATTCCCTCCTCTCAACCCCAGACGTTTGTTCACTGAATTATCGAAGTTATCCTCTTTAACGTACTCCTTCCTCTGTTTTCTACCTGTTTCTACCTCCCCTTTGTCCCTTCCTCCTTCAGGATCACTTCCTGTTTGACAAACCTGTCTCTCCTTTGTTGACATGTGCCTTTATGGCCCGAGACTGGCCAGACGCCAGGGGCATCTGGTAGGGTCGACTCAGCTCGCCTGCATGTCTGCTGTGTCACTATTCACACTTTAACATCCTGATCCATTTCAGAGATACACTCAGGGGTGGATTGGAATCTAACACAAGTGTTTAAATACAAATTTAAGATACTTCATGCAAAAATGGCAGAAAATGATGTTTTCAGACATTCAAATATGGAGATTTATGGGCTTACTAATCAGACTAAATTGAATATGGGAAAAAAATCATTTGAAAACATTTAATTAAGCTATTAGCAGTTGAAAAAAAAGTCAGATGAAATTGCCTTGTCCCTGTTTATATTTGTAAAACACACAGACAGACGTTGAGGGGGATCAACCGCATATACGATTTATGAAAATAAATTAAAATTACAAAATATGGAAGATACAAGATTTCTGCCTGACGCATAAAAGAATATTTCAGTTATTGCCCTGATTTTGACGCATGTTGGTGGAAAAAATACAGACGGGAAATAGTTTTTGTGTTTTCCATTTGGTGTGGATTATCCGTTACTCTCTCACATATTAATTCTGCCCAGACAAGCAGCATGTATATGAAAATGATGTCCTTTTAAGGCCATGAGTCATCTCCAGTTAATGAAAAGAGAGTTTCCCTAGGAGAGCTCCTTGTTGAGTCTCTTGCTCTGGTTCTCTTCAGGCACAACAATGAGAAGACCTTCCTGATCTGGGTGAACGAGGAGGACCACACCAGAGTCATCTCCATGGAGAAGGGAGGCAACATGAAGAGAGTGTTTGAGAGATTCTGCAGAGGACTTAAACAGGTACAGTGGAGACCAGTTGCTTTAGGGCAAAGCCTTCTCCACAGTGCTGGGGAACTTGTTTTGGTGGAGCTCTTACACCCTGAAAATGCTTTCAATGTTGGCTATGGTCTAGTGATTCTGTGCTCTGGAAATCCAGAGTTCTCAAGAGCCCAATTTGAATTTGCTCAGCGAGTTACTCTGGCATCGAGTAATGCCGCTCATTTACTATGCCCTTGTAGCCGAGCTGCACCAATCACATCGGTGTATCTGACATAGGCTGGGCCAGAGGCGAGCTGCACCAATCACATCGGTGTATCTGATTTAGGCTGGGTCAGAAACGAGCTGCACCAATTACATCGGTGTATCTGATATAGGCGGGGCCAGTGGCGAGCTGCACCAATCACATTGGTGTAATTGATATAGGCGGGGCCAGAGGCCAGCTAAACAGATGACGACCAGTTAGCGACGCTGTCAGCTATGAGTATGGGGCTCTGGATACGTTACCCCGTGTGTTGTTGTGATTGGTCGTAGTGTTAGCCAATTGCGTGCAGTGAGATTTTCAATGGGACGCTTGGTGCCGCCCCTCGAGATGGGCGACTTTCATTACTCGATGCTAGACCCTTAATCTTTGTGATTTAGATCTGGATTTCCAGGCTAGTAATTCTCTGCGCAGATTGGATTTCCCTTCTCACTGCAGCCAAACCTTTATTTTTCACTGCGTCTGTAAAACCAAATCTTTAAAGTACCAAGATAATAATCAAAGAAAAACCATATGTAGAAAATATATCAGTTGTTTTTTTGCAGAGATGGATGAAAATAGGAGCTGGCATCTTGCTTCTAATCCCTTCACAGTTTGTGTCGCTTTAAGACGACACATTGCTCAGGTTGACGTGTTACGAACACAAGTAAATTAACCCAAGGTGCAGGAGAATTTTCTCAGCTCATCGAGAAACATTTGATTGGTTGATCTGAAAACTTAAAATGTGACGGGTCAACTCTTCTCACGTGATGTCATGATTCACAGGTGGAGCACCTGATCCAGGAGAGAGGCTGGGAGTTCATGTGGAACGAGCGTTTGGGCTACGTCCTCACATGTCCCTCCAACCTGGGCACCGGCCTCAGGGCGGGGGTGCATGTGCGCCTGCCAAAACTCAGCCAGGTAACACACACACTCTCTCACACACACACACACACACACACACACACTCACTTACAATAAAACAGTCGCAACTCAACAGGAACACACAGATACAACTTTAACCTCTGCTGACAGAACCAATCTCACCGTGAGGTCCATCTAGCAGCTGCTCTGGAGCTTTTGATCACATGATCGTCCTCTGCAGATTGAAAATTAAACAACCAGTTAATATACCGGTCATGTATATGGGGTGTGTGTGTGGTGGTGTGTGTGTGTGTGTGTGTGTGTGTGGGTGTGTGTGTGTGTGGGTTTATCACATGATACAGTATATCCTCCTCGGTCGTGTCCATTAAAAAAAAAATCAATGAGCCACACTATTGCGCTGGCTGACATGTTTCTTCCATAATGAACACACACACCACACACACACACACACACACAAACACCACACACACACACACACACACACACACACACACTGTAGTTTATCTCGACTCAACCCCACACCCATGGTCCTCCCATCATTGTAGAAATCCGTTTCTGGAAACTCAGAACCATATTGAGTCAGATAAAAATATTGTTGGTTTTTGTTTTGTTCTTTTCATGGAATTTGTTCAAATATAAGTTAAAATATAGAATATCGCCACCCTCATCCTTTTTTCTCCATCTCCTGAAGGAGATTGTGTGATACAATCTATTCCTCCTAACCAGCTACTGACTGCACCTTCTGCTGAGATTGATTTGTCAACTTGTGTCAAGAACCTAAAGGGACATTTCATATTTTTTGACGTGTGGTTGTATGAGCTATATCTCCATAGTCAGTGTGTTAGCTGCAGTAGACGGCAGTCGGCACACCCCCAGTTTAGAAAAAGGAAGCAGGAGCTACCTCGCTGCCTGGAATGGTTAGTTTATTTGATAGTGTCGCTAGTTTAAAACACCAAAGTCACACAATAACACAAATAAACTAACCAATGGAGGCAGCAGTAGAGCAGCAACTCCCGTGTTCTGCGAGGTAAAATCACCACTGGTGAAAGTCTGGTGGCTTTGAAGAGAGCAGAGATGACGGCTTCAGTTCCCCGTCATAAAGGGCTGTCTGATAGCAAGCTAAAGAGCTGAATATATTCTAAATATAATGTACAGTTACTACTGTAGCTAACACACCGACTATGGAGAAGTACACACTGTACAACCACACTTAAAAACACCTGAACTATCCCTTTAAGCTCACAACCTTTACAGGATCAATCAATATGAACTTCTGCATATGTGCTCTTGGGAAAAAAAAGTGGAATTTGACTGTAGTAACAACAAGCTACGAATGATTGAAATCCCTCTGCAGGACCCACGTTTCTCCAAAATCCTCGACAACCTGCGGCTGCAGAAACGAGGCACCGGCGGCGTGGACACGGCGGCTACCGGAGACACCTTCGACATTTCCAACAACGACCGTCTCGGCAAATCTGAGGTGAGGAAAACGTCTTTTGTTCCTGCTTGCAGATGTTTTTCTTTCTCTTTAATCCTCCTTGATCCCACTCCCGTCATAGACTGATGGACTCTCCTCTCCCTCCTCACACCTGCCTCCATCTTGTTATCTGCAATACTATAATGATCACCTGCACTGCTGACTGTTACTAGAGTAACAACTGTTTGTATCTGCATCATTTTTGCACTACTTACCTTTCAATTTGCACTGCTGACTGTTTATTTACAGTACCAATTTTTTACATATACATCTGCAATATCGTACTTTTAATATGCAATTACTTTCCACTGCACTTTAATTCAGATTGCTTCTGTCCAAACTTTATTTGTACTACCTTTAAATCATTGTTATACTGCTCATTTTAGCCTAACTTATTATAAATATATCGATGTGTAAAAATTCTGTCTATAATAATAGCCGGCTGTATACATATTCATAGTACATATTCATCTGTAAACTCTGTAAACCATTAGTATATTATGTTCATTGTACATATCTGTAAAATTTCTACTTAGTAATAGTAATATCCACCTGTATAATATATTCAATACATATCCAGTTGTAAATCTTGTTCACACTACTAGTTATCTATATATTATATTCATAGGACAAATATATCTGTAAAATTATGTTTATAATAGTATTCATCTCACACTTATGGAACCAGTGTATATCCTGCACCTGCTGCTATTGACCTTCTGGTTAGACCTGAACAGCATTTCGTTGCCTTGTACCTGTGTAATGACAATAAAGTTGAATCTAATCTAATATAATGTTAATAAGGAATGACTTTATGCAGGGGCGTGGCAAAATCCCCCCCTGAAATATAATTGGCTGCCCTAGTTTTTTGTCATCTCAAACTCTGAGACAACATTTTGTCGTAGAAATTAACTTTAGTGTGTGTTTTTTTTGTTTTTTCCCCCCAGGTGGAGCTAGTCCAGCTATTGGTCGATGGGGTCAACCACCTGATTGAGTGTGAGAAGAAGCTAGAGAAGGGACAGGACATCAAAGTCCCAGCTCCCATTAATCAGTTCAGGAAGTAAAAGCCTGAAGCACGGATGCCTCCGTGTTAGCAGGAGGGCAGCTCTCTGCTCGGGGCTCCCTCCCAAACCTCAGAACGACGTCCGTCCACTGCTTCAGGACAGGAGGACATTTCTTTATTCCTCCTCCAACGATTGCAAAATCTTTAGGGGAACCTAATCTTATATGAACTGCAGTCAGGGGGCGATTCTACCTCAAGATTAAGGTCCTCACTGTAACCCTGACTTCAATAAAACCAACAGTGTAAAACATATTGACTGCGTTTTGCTTTTCTACGGTGGCCCTGAGAGTTCAACGCATTTTAAGTAACTATGCACATTTACTCAAGAACTGTACTTATGTACAATTTTGAGGTACTTGTACTTTACATGAGTATTTCCTTTTTCTGCTACTACTACTTTACTACAATTTGGAGGCACATTTCGTGCTCTTTACTGCATTTATTTGACAGCGTTAGTAACTTTTAGATAATTTAGATAAATCCAAAATATAGGGGCAACCCCTAGATCATCTAGTAGGAGCGTGCCCCCCATGTAGGCTGAGTCCTATGCAGCGGCCCGGGTTTGAGTCCAACCTGCGGCCCTTTGCTAGATGTCATACCCATCTCTCTCCCACATTTCCTGTCTATCCACTGTCTCTAATAAAAGGGAAAATTCCCCAAAAATAATCTAAAAACAAAATTCCAAAATATACTCAACAAATGAAATACGATGCATTCAGATAAGGTAGGAAATACACAAGGCAGCAGCTTATGAAGTAACTAAAACAAATCAGATCTTTCAACATTAAATCGTCAATAATTATAATCCAGTAATATAACATATATTCTGAAAAGGACCATTCTGTAGGGATACGTTTGGAGATTTTAAAGGAAAGGCAGCTTTATCTTTAATACTTTATCTGAAGTCTCTTTTATATAGACCTTAGTGGTCCCCTAATACTGTATCTTAATGCTCCTTTTATATAGACTTAGTGGTCCCTAATACGTACGTAATCTCTTTATATAGACCTTATGGTCCCTATACTGTATCTGAGTCTCTTTTATATAGACCTTAGTGGTCCCTATACTGTATCTGATTCTCTTTTATATACCTTAGTGCCTAATACTGTATCTGAAGTCTCTTTTATATAGACCTTAGTGGTCCCTAATACTGTATCTGAAGTCTCTTTTATGTACCTTAGTGGTCCCTAATACTGTATCTGAAGTCTCTTTATTATGACCTTAGTGGTCCCTAAACTGTATCGTAAGTCTCTTTTTATGACCTAGTGGTCCCTAATACTGTATCTGAAGTCTCTTTATATAGACCTTAGTGGTCCCCTAATAGGTATTCTGAGTCTCTTTTATTAGACCTTAGTGGTCCCTATACTGTATCTGAAGTCTCTTTTATATAGACCTTAGTGTCCCTAATACTGTATCTGAAGTCTCTTTTATATAGACCTTAGTGGTCCCTAATACTGTATCTGAAGTCTCTTTTAGACTTAGGTCCCCTAATACTGTATCGAAGTCCTTTTATATAGACCTTAGTGGTCCCTAAACTGTATCTGAAGTCTCTTTTATATAGACCGTAGTGGTCCCTAATACTGTATCTGAAGTCTCTATATAGAACCTTAGTGTCCCTAATACTGTTCTGAAGTCTCTTTTATAGTAGACTAGCATCTTTCTAGTGGTCCCTAATACTGTATCTGAAGTCTCTTTATATAGACCTTGTGGTCCCCTAATACTGTATCTGAAGTCTCTTTATATAGATACCTTAGATGTGTTTTAAGCTATGTCCCTAATGCTGTATTTGAAGTCTCTTTTATATAGACCTTAGTGGTCCCTAATACTGTATCTGAAGTCTCTTTATATAGACCTTAGTGGTCCCCTAATACTGTATCTGAAGTCCTCTTTTATTAGACTTAGTGGTCCCTAATACTGTATCTGAAGTCTCTTTATATAGACCTTAGTGGTCCCCTAATACTGTATCTGAAGTCCTCTTTATATAGACCTTAGTGGTCCCTAATACTGTATCTGAAGTCTCTTTATATAGACCTTAGTGGTCCCCTAATACGTATCTGAAGTCCCTTTTATATAGACCGTAGTGGTCCCCTAATACTGTATCTGAAGTCGCTTTAATATGTTATGTTATGACGCGAAGGACGAGCAGTTGTTAACCCTGCATGTTACTTACTCTTTTAACCCTCATGTTGTCCTCATGTTGTCCTCATGTTGTCCTATATCAATGTTCTTTTTAATTCCCCAGAATAACATGATTGATTCCACATAACGCTCTTTGTCAAGTACAAATCTCTACTTGTCTCTACATGTCTTATTCAATTTTATAGCATTTGAAAAACAAATTGTGTTTCTGAAATAGTATTGAGTAAAACTTGTCATATTCCAGTCTGTGATTATCATCAACATCCATTCCTTTAATTTTAGTCTAAATAATTCCTAATTTCTGCTTTTCTAACTCAAACATTAGGAATAAATGACCATTATTGACCACAAATTCCAAAAATCACTGTAAAACTAAAGTTAATAAGTTAGTGTTACGTAGTGTTGAAAACATCAAAAAACAAACATTGAAAAAAGGGCCAAAAACGTAAGAGAAAGTTCAATTAAAAGTGTCAAGTGTTGATTTTCAATTTTGACGAGAAGACAACACGAGGGTTAAAAGCCTTTTTTTCATGACTTCTGCAAAACGGAACAGCTTCGAACGCATTAGAAGAGGTAAATCCATTTATTGTAAGTAAACAAAAATCAATAAAGACATCGTTAAAAAAAGAAGAGATAAATCCACTGAATTTAAGATTTAAAAAAAAGGAAGTGAGTCTGAGTCTGATCCATATGATTCTCACTGACATTATGCACTTTCCTGGGAGGCGGAAGAACTTTAATTATAGGAGACTTTTTTCCCCTTCAATATCGCAAAATACAAATAAAATAAAACATGAATGTTGTTGCATTTTCACAAATGTCTGAGGTTACATTGGGAATTCTGCATCAATAACAAACTTTAATTTCCGTGTACTGCAACAGGTCATTTCACAAAGTACAGTGTATTTTAAGGGGTGGGGGGGGGGGGTGGGATGGTGGAAGAAAACAAAGAAAGGTGACAACAAATATAAACAGCTTTAGCAATGATTAACCAAAAAAAAATCCACATTTAAGTAAGCAAAACAGTACTTGTTTTATTTATAATT
>NC_045748.1:9380832-9385614 GCF_008692095.1 Etheostoma spectabile | reverse complement strand
ACGCTCTTTGTCGTGCAAGTGACAAATATCGCCAACTTGTGTCTCTACATTGGCTTATTCAATTTTTAGAGCATTTGAAAAAAAAAAAAAAAAAAAAACACATTGTGTTTAATGAACAAAAAAAAAAAAAGGTTGAGTGTGTTGTGCTTTATACTAGTTCTTTAAAAAATTGTAATATATTTTAAAAATGTGCATATTCCAGGCTGGTGATTATCATCAACATCCATTCCTTAACTTTAGTCTAAATAATTCCTAATTTCGTTTTCTAACTCAACTGGATATAGAATTCTCTAGAAATAATTAATAAAGTAATCAATATATGACCATTGACCAAAATTCCGAAAAATCATCATGGTAACAACTAAAGAGTTAATAAGTTATAGTTGTACGTGAGTGTTTGTTGAAACATCACAAAAAACAAAACATTGAAAAAAGGGTCCCACAAAAAACGTAAAATAAAGATCTAAATAAAACAGAATAAGAGAAAGTTCAATTTTAAAAAGTGTAAGTGTACTTGGAGTTATTTCAATTTTTTGCGGGAAGAGGGGAGAAGGACAGAGACACGAGTTTTTGTGTTGTAATTTTGTTGTAGGTAATTTTAAAAGCCTTTTTTTTCATGACTTCTGCAAAACGGAACAGCTTCGAACGCATTAGAGAGGTAAACCATTTATGTAAGTAAACAAAATCAATAAGACATCGTTAAAAAAAGAAGAGATAAATCCACTGAATTTAAATTTAAAAAAAAGGAAGTGAGTCTGAGTCTGATCCATATGATTCTCACTGACATTATGCACTTTCCTGGGAGGCGGAAGAACTTTAATTATAGGAGACTTTTTTCCCTTCAATATCGCAAAATACAAATAAAAATAAAACATGAATGTTGTGCATTTTCACAAATGTCGAGGTTACATTGGGAATTCTGCATCAAAACAAACTTTAATTTCCGTGTACTGCAACAGGTCATTTCACAAAGTACAGTGTATTTTAAGGGTGGGGGTGGGGGGGGGGGGTGGGGTGGGGAGAAGAAAAACAAAGAAAGGTGACAACAAATATAAACAGCTTTAGCTAATGATTAACCAAAAAAAAAATCACATTTAAGTAAGCAGAACAGTACTTGTTTTATTTATTATTTATGATATTTTACTTTCCAGGACGCCAACCTGGACAATTTCTTATTTTTTTCCCAAAAAGAAATCGGTAAAAAGAAGTCATAACAACCAACGGTGACACCTAGTGGCCAGAGCCCGCCTCTTCACCAAAAAGTCCTGCTTTTTTTATGCTGCTCTTTTTGGGCAAAGTGAAACCGAAACAAGCCTCTATTTAGTGGTCGGAGTGTGCTAATACAAGCAGGTACGCAAGAACTGGGCATCTGTGTTGGGGGCGGGGGGGGGGGGCAGGCTCTTTAAACAGGAAACAGAAAGGAGGCCAACGGCAGCGTTGTGTCGTCAGTCAACGGGTCGCTTTTCACTGTGTTTCTTTGTAAACTCCTCGGCGTTCTTCATGAATTTCGCACGGTCTTTGCTGTACTCCTCCGCCAGGTCGGCCCGCAGCGGGTGCTCCGGCTGAGGGCTGTTCACCAGACTAACGAGATTGTGAATCACTGGAGGAGAGGGAGGGAGGGAGGGAACAAGAATACACAGGATTTATGCACACTGTCACATTTTTACTGAGTTCAAAATTAGCACCATTTACCAGCCAAATGCTGGTTAAATATGCAAGTGGCTGGTAGTTTAGCTTCACTCGCCAGCCGAAAAACAAAGGTTATCCATTGAGTAGCTGGTCAAATTTTAACATTTGCTTGGCATTCTGATGGTAGACAAAAAAGTTAATTTTGAACCCTGTGTAAAACGTTAAAAAAGACAACTCCAGGTATCATAAACAACAGGCTTTTTTTTTTTTCCAAATTTGGGGTAAGGACTGTCGTGGGCAACCTGAAGTCATCTTGGTTGGGATGGTGGTTTATTTTCCTTCCGGTTTTGATATTTTTGTGAATATAGAGAACGCTTGTATGTTGGATATGTTCTATTCCGATAAAAAATAATAAAATATATTTAAAAAAACAACAACTGCAGGCTAGGAGGAAACTTTTCTTGCATTTTGTCACCCTTTAATTGCCCCTAAACACCCAAACAGTACCTCAAATTTATGACTTGGATATTAAACCAGTCCATATTGTGATTTCAATAACATTGCGATTAATTGTGCAGCACTTTGCTAGACTATGATTAAGCTAAATGAGGTTTGATGTTGGAGGTTATAAGAGATTATGAATTTAAAAAAGGCAGGATTACTGATCTCTGGAGCCTCACCTTGATCCGTTCTTGTGGCTGGCTTCCAGTTCTCGACGCTGATGATGGGCAGGCACACCTGGCCCTTCTCGTCGATGTTGGGGTGGTAGATTTTTGTCTTGAACGTGACCTTCGGTGGCTTGAAGGGGTACTCCGCGGGAAAGATGAGCTCAATCCGAAATGCTCCCTTGTCATATGGAGGACAATCCTTTGTAGATTGGGGGAAGACGTGCAACGATTAATGAGAAAACAAGCTTATTGGAAGGACAGCTACTTCACACGAGAGCAACTCGAGTCGATACTTACAGGAACGAGAAGGCCTTGCCAGTTCAAAAGATTTGATTCGTCCACTTGAATGCTGCGGAAATGCTTTGTCCCACATTTGCGGATTTCTTCAAGCTCCTGAAACAAAACCGTTGATTTAAAATGGGACAGAATCACCAGACCACTGAGACTCAAAAGAGGGGAAAATACATCTAATGCAACTGTCCTGCCATTAAGCTTTATTTTAACTATTAGATGCCTATAAATCTCTGGTATGGAAAACGTAGACATTTCAAACTTGCTCTGTGTATCGCCAATGATTTTCCTAATCTGTTCAATTTTGATTCACAAGGTCCCGATGAGATTACATTTCCAGTTCATTATGTCAATGTCCGGTCCCCCAAAGATAATGCCACAAACCTGTGTGTGTGTGTGTGTGTGGTAGAGAGAGGGAGAAAGTGACAGAGTGACTGAGATTAGCTTAGAAGTGTGTAGTGATTCTAGAGTCATAGTGAGAGGAACAAAGTGTCTCCTCTGTTCTTTCTGACCACGATGCGAGATCTGCAGCAGGAGAAGTTAACCCTCTCCTCAACTTCATGTGAGTCGGGGGGGGGGGAATGCAACGTAACGAAGCTGTTCCGCTTCCTGTCAGCAGACACTTGAATACCTGAATTGTAAAACCGTTGTAAAAAGAGGAATTCAGGAAGTGGTTACAAGACTCGTCACTCGTTTTTATCACGTGGGGGTATTCCTGACTCAGACGCTCTGCTGGTGTGTCATGCTGAAAGTGTAAGTAAGAGGCTGTAGAAACTGTAGAAATACAGAGTCCATTACACATTTGAGGCAAAGAGACTTCAACCTCTACTGGTGGTGGAAGAAGTATTCAGATCCTTTACTGAAGTAAATAAACTGAGTGTGAAAATACTCCACACAAGCAAAAGTCCTGCATTTAAAACCTAACTTAGGTAAATAAAATACTAGGGGTGGGAATTTCTGGGCAGCTTTTTACTTGTTCTACATCACCTGTTTTTACTATTTGTTCAATATAGTTTTCAAGTTCAATAAATGTTTAAGGATTGAGACTTGTAACATTAGTCATCACTGTGCCATTTTTAGGATGTAAATTGAAGGAGTAAAAGCAGCATCGGCTCAAGAAAATCGGCAGCTTGTATTGGTCATTGGCTAAGGCTGATGGGAAAAAAAAAAACAAAAACTCTTTATTGGCATGGGCACAAAGAAAATCCATATCAGTCGATCCCTCGGCAAAATGTACTTAATGTATGAAAAGCAAAAGGTATGTTGCAGCAAAGTGTTCCCTGTCAGTGTTTTCCTCTTCTAACTGATGTTTCTGGAGTAATATTCATGCTGCATTGATATTTATGTTGCATTTTACTGCTGTAGATGTTAAAGGTTGTGCTCATTTAACTCCTTTATATATTGTTGGGTAGTTTAATCTACAGCAATGCATCATATTCTATAAGATCATCACACATTTGTAACATTGCTGCCCTGTGACAACCACTTATCTCTAAAAAGTGAGCTGTTTGTTCCTGTTGCAGAAAAACAGCCCAATTTTCAGCTTTGTGACAATCAGGGCTGAAACTATTAACCATTCACGTCTTTAAAATGTCAAAATAATGAAAACTGCCCATCCCAGTTTCTAAAAATCCAAGGTGATGTCTTGTTTTGTCACTCAAAAAAACAAAAATATTCAAAATATTCAAGGCATTCTGATTAGTAAACAGAAAAGCTGGGAATCTCCATATTTGAAAGGCTTAAAACAGCATTTTGTGCCATTTTTTCATGAACCTCTATCAAAATAGTTGCTGATTATTTTTTCCCGTCGATCGATTTAATGATTAGTTGACTAATCGTGGCGGCTAGGTGCATTTTTGAGCTGATCCAAGGGGCTTTTTAAAGGACTTTATTTAGCTTAAAAAGTAGAATTTCCTCAACACATAAAGGAAGACTTCATCCTTCACTTCATCACAAACATCAGCACATCTGGAGATACGTGGTTTTCACTGGACAGGAAGGGGAGGAAACACTGTCATCTGAAAAGTAACTTAAGCTGTCAGCCAAATGTAATGGAGGACAAAGTACAATATGAATATCTAACTGAGATGTAGATGTAGAAAGTAAAAGAAAAGAGCAAGAAAATGTTTTTTTAAAGCAGATTTGAACATGTATATAGACTTAGACTTCTCTTTATTCATCCTTTTGGGATGAC
>NC_045748.1:9377550-9380822 GCF_008692095.1 Etheostoma spectabile | reverse complement strand
CGCGAGGAAATTGAAAATTCCAGCAGCAGTTTTAGCACGAAAAAAGAAATAAAAAAAATAGATTAAAAAAAGACAGTGTAAAGACAACAAAATAATAACAACAATAAGAACATTCGTCAAATAAACAAGGAAAAGACCCTGAATAATTATTAAAGTGTCAGAGTTGAGTCCAGTGTTAAAGTGTATTACAACATCATTGACTGTCGTCTGGTCTTATTTCACAATATAACTATTTTAGGGTGATATTTTATAATTACTTTAGTGTGATATGTTATCTCCCAGTCGGTGTCTGACGTCACGTCCCAACCCCAAAGTCTCCATGTTTTCTCCTCAGCCTCCAGACGGTGACAGCGCGTAAAACGAGCCGCCACCGCTCTCCTCTCGCCACGAAAGCGGGGTTAACAAGCTCCCCGGTTTAAAGATTAAAGATAAAAACATGCTGTCCGACTTCACGCTTTCTCTCGCTAAGTTGTCCTGTCAGATCAAAGTCGCGCCCTGCCGGCGTCTTAAAACTAAAACTAACTAGTTGGACGTCGTTATCCTTTCATTTTGTCGGACAGATGAACGTTAAACTATCGCGTTAACGACATTTTCTCTCGTTCGACGGCACCGTGGCGACCCGCGTGAACCCAAAGCAACTTATTTAAGCCCTCACAAAATAGCCTAAATTCTAAATTCGTGGATTTTTTTTGTTTACCTTGATTAGTCTCCTATTCATTGTGGTGCCGATGTCGTCTTCTTCTCTAGTTCTTCCTGTTTCTTTCCGTTCCTGCTGCTCGACTTCTTTTGATTTTGGTTTTGAGTGGCGCGCGCCCGGCGTCCTGGTGTGCGCGCGCCACCTGCTGGACTGGAGGGTGGAGCAGTAGATTAGCAGGAAACCATCCAAACCAGTGGTGTAATCTAGTGTATAATAATAATAATAATAATAATAATAATAATAATGTATACTTTATTCCAACAAGGGGAAATTACAATTTACACACCGTTGTTTTTACGCAAATTACACATAGGCCAGAACTAGATGTATTAAATGGAGAGATGTCAGAGTGAATAATAATAACAATAATACAATTTATTTGTAATGCACTTTACATTTAAACTAATCTCAAAGTGCTACAGGTAAGATCATAAAAGCGAGGTAAAAAAACATCAGTGTAAAATATCTATAAATAGTGCGACGACATTTTTATGCAAGGTTAAAACTCATAAGTTTGGCTAAAAAGAAATGTTTTTAGTCCTTTTTTAAAAGTCTCAATGGTCTGTGGTGCCCTCAGATGGTCGGGGGGGGGGGGCAATCCAAGTCCGAGGAGCAGCAGAGCAGAATGCACAATCACCCATGGGGTGGGGGCTGCCCATGGAAAGGTGCCCGAGCAGTTGGGTTGGTTTTGGTGCCTTGCTCAAGAGCAACTTGGCAGTGCCCAGGAGGTGAACTGGCACCTCTCCAGCTACCAGTCCACCACCATACTTAGGTCCGTATGTGGACGTTAACCAACCCTACTCCCTACGGACTGAGCTACTGCCACCCCCTATTGTAGGGGGTCTGGGAGTCCTGGAGCATGCCCCCGGACCCCCCTAGAGGGCTAATATCCTCTAAAGAAAATTTTAAATACTCCATATTTTAAAGCATCAATCTGATGCATTTTTTGCCAACCTGGGGAGGGCTGGAGGAACTTAACTTCCGCCACGAGTCAAAAATATTATGACCTCCTTACAAAGTATTAAGCAAGCAGTTTCATTCACTGTCACTGGGTCTAACATTTACAGTATATTAGGTAAGAGCGTCACATATGACAACATAAGTTATAAGACTTACAGTTCTCAAAGATGCACCCACACGATCTTAACTGACAGCTTGTCTCTTTTACTTTTCTCTCACTTTCTTTGCTGTGTGTATAGGAGTAGAAAGTACCGATGTTCGTGTTAAAATGTAAGGCGTAAAGGTAAAAAGTCGCCACAAAAAATAGTAAAGTAAAGTAAAAATATCAGAAAAATAAAGTACAGTAACGAAGTATTTGTACTTCCCGTCTCTGCTAGCAGCTAACTTTAATAACAATATCTAGCTAATGTTAGGCTAATGTTAGGCTAATGTTAAGCTAATGTTAGGCTAACGTTAGCGGTAGCTATTAATTCTCCACCGGAGCTAATGCTAGCTAGCTAACGTTACGTTCTGTCCTGCTTTGTTCAAGGATTCATCAAGCTGTAGCTAACGTTAGCTAACGCTAAGCCTTTGTTAACAGAGCTCCTGGGTAAGTTAGATGTACCAGAAAATATTAAAATTATTGAAATCATCACTCACCAAATGACGGTCTGCGCTAGGCACGCTCTGGTCAACAACACGCGCTAAACCAATCAGGTCATAGTATTCCCCTACCTTCCCAGAGAAAGAAACTGGTGACGCAGGGCCCTTCCCGCTAATATTTCCAATGCGCTCGCGCGCCTTTCTTGCACGCGCACCTGTTCCCATAGCAGCACACTGAGTCTCAGAATGTCTCTGTCAACGTTATCCTCCGATGAGCTGATCCAAACATTGATAGACGGCGGTTTAACTATGACAGATGAAGAAGCGAAGACATTCAGAGGTGAGTAATACTGCCGTTAGCTAACGGACATTTGAATGTGACACTTGCCAGACTGCTGATAAAAGTTGGCTGATCAGCATTTGCTAACGTAACGTTAGCTAACGCTAGTGCTAAAAAAGTGCTAGCGTTAGCGCTAGAGTTATATCCGGACTTAATTTTAAGTCAACACTAACGTTCATTAGATGTAGCTTGTTAAGATTGTAAAGAAGAAAGCTAAACGGTCAGCTAACGTTTGCCTGTTGATTCGGCTAGCTAGCCAGCTAGCTAGTTTGCAGTATCGTTAGCTAACGTTATCTCCTGTCTCCCCTACTGCCAAAGTACTCAACTGAAAGTTGAGTTAAAGTTAAGTTGATACCCAAATTGGGCTGTAGGTACGTAACTAATAAAATGTGTAAGTATTGAGTGTATGGGTATTGTATATTTATAATTGAAGGTGTTGGATGATGTTCGTGGAACAGTTTAACTTGAAAAAGATGGCGTCTACGTTGTGTGGAATTCCCGCGTCTTGTTCTCTGTCACTGCCCGATGTGAGGAGAGTGCAGATTTGAGTCGCGCATGCGTCACTTTGCAACGAGTGAAGCTGTGAGTTGCGCATGCGTCACTTTGCGACAAGTAGCACATAAGATGCTAACGAATGCAGGCAACTTACTTAACGAAGTTGGTTCTCTGCTGGCTACAAGTTAGCATCAAACA
>NC_045748.1:9367096-9377540 GCF_008692095.1 Etheostoma spectabile | reverse complement strand
TGTCAGTTGAATGGCGTTTTGAGCTAACTTTAGCAATCAAACAATCTTAGATAGCTACAATATTTTTGAAATGATTCCCATCGTCTGTTATTATTTGTAATGAGAAAAGTTTATTATTTCATTGATTTCACAAATTTCAGTGTGACAGTTACGTTGTAAATCATTTAAATCTGAGCATGCGTGACTCAAATCTGCACTAGACCAAAGCCGGTCTGACCATGGCACCATATTAATGCTACAAAGCCATCCCCTGCAGTTAGCATCCCATCGACTCCCATTCACTTTGGCGCCACTTTGACAGTGAATAACTTTACATCGGAAGCGTCTAAAGACTCTATTTGTCCGTTGTTTATTTCTAAAGAAACACGACAATGTCTAAAAGGCTCCATTACCTTGTAGCTCAAATCTGAGCATGTCCGACTCAAATCTGCACTCTCCTCACATTGGGCAGTGACATTATCTTTCGCAGTGTTTCTGAAACTTTTTTCAATATTATTCCATGGAGCTAGATTTGTTTCTTTATTACATGCAAGAAAATAAATTATCAGAGAGAGAAAAATATTTGAGAGAAAAAGTTTTTATACCAATAGCAAAAAAAATCTCTAAAAAAATACTTTTTTAAACTTTCAAATAAATATTTTTTGCTCTGTGTGAAAGGTTTTTTCTATAAAAAAAGTTTCTTTCAAAACGTAATATCTCTCTCAAAATACTTTTTTAAACTCTCAAATATGAATATTTTTGCTATCAGTGTGAAAAAATATCTAAAATAAAAAGTGATTCTCTCAAAACGTTTTTCTTTGTTTTTGCTCTAGATTCAGTTTTTTCTCTCCATGTGAAAATTATGTCATGGGCGGGGCCACGTTCCTATTGGCCACTTTGGTGAACACCGTCTGGTCTTGGGAGTCCATGTGAATCATTACACCATTGTCACCGTCATAGATAGAAAACTAGCAGCCAGCCTACTTCTAAATAAATACATTTTAATCATCTTTTTAACAGTCAAACTGAAACACTGGCGGCGAGCTCCAGGTCCTGCAGCCGCAGACGGACCGTCATCAGTGGAGATCGGGCAGCATGGAACCATTGCTAGAAAGCTTCGCTGCGGACCTTCACCAAAAGACCTACCACAGAAGGTAGAGTCACCTAAAGATGCTCCCCAGAAGGTACCTTCAGCTTCACCTTAAGATGAAGCCGGTGATTTTTTTTTTTTAAGCTGTTTTATGCAGCAGAAATCTCTGATCGACTCTTCTGGGCTTTCGGTGAAGCGAGCGATGGAAAAAGAGGTAGGTGACAGTACAAACTCTGAATTGAAACGGTTTCCTCAAAATGTCTGAGTTTAAAATGCACTTTGTCGTCACGTAAGGGCCCTGTTCATGTTGCACAGACAATTCAGGCATTTTAACTAACTGGGAGCTCTGGCCATTAGCTGCAGCAACTCCAGTTTTGGTAGTTTTAACAACCAGAAACGACCGATTTCTTTTTTTTTTTCTTCCTATGGACAGTACTCGTTGACATCCAGTATTCACGACTCAGGTAAAAATTGGCCACATTTCTCCTTTTAAAGAGACAGACGCTCCAAAGCATCTCAAACAGAGGGTGAATACAGGTGCATCTATGGTGCAGCGGCCATGGGCAGTGTGTGTGTTTTTTTTTTTAACAAAGCATATAAACATGTACTATTATAAACACAAAATACAAATCATCCTGAAAATGCCCTATAAAAAGTCTTAGCAAATTCAGATGAGTCATATTAAAACATGCCTCACTTTCTACCAGGAAGGCAAAATGCAAGTCAAGCTATTTGTCATTTAATAATAGATAGATAGATAAATAGATAGATAACTTTATGATTATTTATAATTAAGCATATAACACTTTAAACAAATAGCTGAGTTATGTATTGGCATTTCCTTTTAATACTTTTCTGCTCCTGTTGTCACTTTACAGATATGATAATTCAATTAAAAATTGATTGTAACGTAAATATTGAATAACTATTGTTGTCCTCCCAGTTCAAAAGATGCACTTTTGAAAATAAACAAAAAGATCAAAAAGAACTTTCCATCCTGTTTGGAGACCTTTTACACACCGAGGACTCTGCACACCCCAGTGTTTAATAAAGACGCCGCAAAGGCCACTAAAGACCGCTCTCAAGTGAGACGCTTCTTTTTCCCCAAGTAAATGTGTTAGTTGGGTAGCCATGCACGTGGGCACATAAATCCTTCAGTTCGTCTGTGTTACTGGCTGTGATGACATGGGGAAATGTTATAGAAGGGAGCACGAGGGAAGGCAGTCGCAGCTAATCACATACTTATGGTTTAATTCATCCAAGCTTTGTTAATATGCACCTTAGAATGGAGTACAGTTGTTAAAGCCAGTTTTCATGCCTTGCCGTCTGTACACGGAGGGACTCCAGCCTTCACTCACAAAAAAACATGTTTTAAAGTTGGAAGTCAATAATCAAAAAGTCCCAAAGTACGAAAAAAAAAAAAAACAGACAGGGGACCGGGAGCTCTTTGAAGGTGATTAGGTTATCATTTGTATTGTGTAACTTGAGCACTATTATTACTGTATAACATCAATATGGCTTTAAAAAATAAAAAAAAAGCACTCCCAAGACATATTATTTTCAAAGGAAAGTGAATTAGTTAATACAACTTAGTTTGGTTATGGCTTTTGTTAGGTATTCTTAAACATGGGATTTTATTCTTATTCGGAGAAGTCTTTTGTTTTATTTTTCTTGTATGTTAATGTGTGTTAATCTGTAAAGATTGGGGTTTTGTACTATTTGTATCTCAAATGGGGAGTTGTGTGTGTGTGGTGTGGGTGTGTGTGGAAGTGAACGTCAAATGAGTTATTGTCAATGGAAGATTTGTAGGCGAACCCCAGGGTAGGAATGAAGATATTTTAAATGATATGATTGATACAGATTAATGGGGATCCAAATTAAACAAAAGGAAACAAACTTAAGATCACATTGGGATTTGACGTGAAGCTAAATTTAGCCACTTTATACTATTATGGTTGAGTGATCATTATTTTGTAGTAAACAGCTATATGGAAATAACCACACGTAAGAGATTGCTTGTTGTTACTTCTGAGTAACATGACATACACATGGCAAACTAAAAAGTAATGAGAATTTATCGTTTTTAAATTAATGTCCAAAAGTGAACATGTTGTTATATAATTGTAAATTCCCCATTAGGTTCAATGAAGCTCATTAACTTATTATGTATTATTGATTTATTGTTGGATAATTAGACGTCTGATCTCTGGCCTTCGGCTATAACCGAGATACGATTTGATATACCGTTTTGATATGAGAGAATAGCTACTTTAAGGGACTTTACTTGTTACAGCTTATTTCATCAAATGAAAGATATAATGTATATAAAATAAGGAATACCTCCAGCATGGGTTTTTACCTGGTAGAGACGATGTTTAGAGCTGTAATTCACCGAAGTATGTGAATTGAATTGAATCACCCGATCAGGATCCATAATCAGATCGGAGGTCACAGCTGCAGTGCTAAAACACCCATGGCACAAACCACGGTGGCAAACTAGTCTGCAATAAATAAAGGAGGCCGAACATTTTCATTTAATTATACAACATGTAGCTGACAAGGCTAAATATAGCAGGGAAAGTGTGCAAGAATGTCAATACACACCATGAAACACAATATGTTAACTGTGGTAAGGGACACATTGAAAAAGCTGTGCAGAAACTGACCAGCATCAAGTCTTTATGTGCGTTAAACTTGAAACCCCATAAGTTACGGTTCAGTTCATACCCTTTTGTGTGGTCTCTGTTCCGTTAAAACCAGATACCTTGTCCTAGTGGTGTTATTAACCGCACACATAATCGCAACTACCATTGAAATTTCGTTTGTGCTTTCCGATTGTTTTAGTTACTTTTTCCTAGATTGTATTGGTATCATTAGTGTTTTCCGATGTGTTTGCTTGGCTTGTCTTCTTGGTTATTTGAAAAATCCTAGGAGCTGAGTGTATGTAATATAGATTAGAGTTAGCACAGCTATTTCGTTGAAACATTGAATGGTCAACAAACTCAGTTTATATTCACATTATACATACTGGTAAAAATGGGAGATTATGGATATTTTGACAATACTTAAGATTGGGGATGTTGAGGGAATCACCGAATGGGGTAGAGTGTCAAGTAGTCTGGACTTACTGTTTTGAACCCAGGAAAAAATTAAGTAAATTGTGAGATGGTTATAGGATGAGGAACTGTAAAACTGACACACCAATTAATAGCTAATTCATCGAAAGTGTAAGTCAGTTCACATTTTTGCCTGAAGAAGTGTAATGTTGATTGGTTAGGGGATCCACCATGTTGTATTATTCAGAGCGAGGCAGATTTGATTGAAATGAATGTCTCACACACATTTTTGCGTTTAAAACACACATTGAACTGGGTCACCTTTGACCCGGGGAGGGAAACAAACACAGGGTGAAAGAGGCTTTCCACAACTTTACAACAACCCAGAAAAAGAAAAGGCAGCTTGAGTTGAAGTGTTGGACAATTGATACAACTTTATATACAGAGAAATGAGGTGAAAAATGTTTACTCCGTTTAAAACAGCAAACTTATTTCTGTAGTTCAGGATTAGAACACAGGCAATAACCCAAAAAAGCACAACAGTGAGTTGGGGGGGGGGGGGACAATTTTATAAATCATTGACGTAGCAGGTAACATTTCAAACACAAAAAAACCCACTCAACATCTGCGAGATTGGGGTGGTTAAGTATATGGCTGGTTTCACTACTTACAGGGCCTCTTAACGTCAGCCATAGTAACCAGTATGTTGTGTTGTCACCTGGAATGAACGTGACTAATGCGGTGAGGCTAAAAGGTAGCTTATATAGAATTATTGGACGCGTTAGCCGGCTAATGGAGCAGCTTGCTGTGTGTACCCTGGTTTTTGGATGTTTGGGGAATACTTACAGCACTCGTTTATCCATAACTCGAACGTTCCTACTCAAACACATGAGCTCCTAGTACGTTTAAAATTCGGAGCAAACGTCGCCCGTTGGCGGCGTCTCATTCTCGGATAAAGGCAAGTAGTGAAAGTTGGGATAGCACAGACGACACACGACACAGCTGATTGGCATTCAGTATGGTTTAATGGAGAAGGTTGTTGTAAGTATTCCCCACTCCATAGCGGGCCATTCTTGACCAGAACACAACAGTCGCGAGGGGTTCACAGGTCTGGGGCTGCCTTGCCCCAGTGTGTGGGGACAAGAGCGAGGACGAAAAGAAAGCTTGAGGAGAGCAGAACTAGCGTAGCTGAGCAGGGACAGCGAGAAGAGAGGGGGCGGATTTATACCGAAGGATCCGAATAGCTGTTAATACGGCTCGCTTATGGTTTATAGCGCTCGGTATTCCCGGAAAGCTTTGTCAATATGAGGAAAATACCACGGACGGATTGACGTCCGACCAGCTTGCGCTAACTGGTGTCCCGACAGACTTCTTTCGCGTTTTAACCTAATAATTTAATACATAATAATAATATAACATATTAATAATAATTAATGTATTTAAAGGCGCCTTCTCTTGGCACTCAGGACGCCACGCGAACAGGGAATTCATATATTAATTACAGCAAAATAACAAATTACATACATAATAATTCCAGCAAACAAAATACTATAAAGCAACAAAAAATACCTATACATAATGGACAGCAAACAACTACTATTACATTATACGCAACAAACCCAAATGACTATAATAATACACGCATAAAATGACTAGTCCAAGCGTCTCCTCGCAATTTTAATACACCATAAATTTTACGCAAGATGGCAAGAACACGACCTCACGAGCCCACTACACAAAAAAACCAAATACTATTAACTTAATACAGACAAAACAAATCGTACAACCAAAACCAATTACTATACAGCACAACAAAATACGATACAGAAATCAGGCCAAAACAAATACTATACATAATACAGCAAAAGCAAATACATAACATAATACAAGCAAAACAAATTACTAGACATAATACAGCAAAACAAAATGACTGAATAATACAGCAAAACAATATATACATAATAATACAGCAAAACAAGACTATAATAATATTACAGCAAAACAAATACTATAAAAGCTAAAAACCCAAATTACTATACAGAATACAGCAAAAAACCATAACTATACATAATACAGCAAAAACAAGACTATACATAAATTACAGCAAACACAATACTATACCAAACAAACGAAAATACTTTACACAGCAACAAATTTGACATACAACACAACAAATCCTCACAACAAAACAATATATAAATAATAACAGCAACCAAACAAACTATACAGCAAAACAACACAATTACTATACAAACAAAACAACATACTATACAACCAAAACAAATACTATACATAATAAAATTAAGCAAAACAAAGACTATACATAATACTACAGCAAAACAAATACTATACATAATAATAGCAACAAAACAATACTATACCATAAAATACAGCAAAACAAATACATACATAATTAATACACAAAACAACTACTAAAATAGTTATACTACAGCAAAACAATATACAATAATAATACAACCAAAAAACAAATACTATAATAATAATACAACAAAAACCAAATACTATAGTGTCATAATCAGCAAAACAAATTAATATACATAATAATTTACAACAAACAATAATATACAGCAAAAACAAATTACTATACATATAATACAGCAAACAAATACTATACATAATAATACAGCAAAAAACAACAAATACTAACATAATAATTACAGCAAAAACAAATACCTATACATAATAATCCAACCCAAACAAAAATGACTAGTACATTAATATACAACAAGAACAAATACTTATACATAAGAATAACAACCACAAACAAATACTATACATAATAAACAGACCAAAAACAACTATATTACATTAATAATACAACAAAACAAATAATATACATAAGTATACAACAAACAAAGAATATACATAATACTACAACAAAAAAAGACTATACATAATAATACAGCAAACAACAAATACCAACAAAAACAAGGGAAAGCCGAGCAATAGACAGGTAAGTGGGAATCTGCAGTTTTTTTAAAACAGATGTGTTATAAAAACTACTCTGCTTACTATTACCTTAAATATACTGTCGTTTCTTGATAAACCCCCACGAACAATGAATTATCTTGAATATTGAATATGTCCATTATTCTTAATGCCAGATGTATATCACAAACAGAAATTACCTTCCATTGGTACATTCATGGGATTTTTTCTGGTGAAATTTCTTCTGTGGATTTATATTTATATTTTATCAGTGCCGGTTTATGATGTACTGTATGTGTATTTTGTCTTGAGCTACTGGACGTGAATTTCCCCTTGGGGATCAATAAATATCTACATCCATCCATTTATTTCTATCTAGCTATCTATCTAGCGATCATCATCTTTTTAAAATCTTCATCTAATCTATCATCCTATCTATCTAATTTTCATCTCATCTTACTATCCAGATCTATCCACTCTATATTCTAATCTACTATTATTACATCGATTTCTAGCGATCGTATCTCTATATACTCTCTAATCTACTATCTCTCTATTTTTTACCGCATACCTACTCACTTACCTATCAGATCTGGATCTATTATCTATCTTATATATCATGTATCGCTACTTACTCTAGCTACCTCTACTATCTATCGATGCTATTCTACCTCTATCTATCTATCTAATCATGCCTATTTATCTATTACGATATATCTATATAAATCTCACGATACAGACTCTATATATCTACCTATCTACTCTACTATCCCTTACCTATACGATTATCTTATGCTATATCTATTACCTCGTTCTCTCATATCTATCTTACTCTCTTATTCTTATCTAATTCTACCTCTTATTCTATATATCGCTTCTAACTACTCTCTATCTATTATTGTATCTTATACGACTGTCATCTATTCTATCGATTATCTACTTCCGGCTATCCATTTATCACCTCTCTATCTCTCTATACTATTGTCTATTCGATAACTCTCTATCTCTGTTATCGTAGCTACCTGTACCTCTCGACTCATATCTACTATATACTACCATCTCTATCGCTCTACACTATCTCTCTACTATCTATTACATCTACTATATATCTAATCTATTACCTCTCATTATCTACCCTATCTACCTATCTATCTATTATCTACCTCTATACTATCTATCTATCTCTCTCTCTATCTTATCGTGCACTCCTCTACATCCTACCTCTCTATCTATCTATCTCTCTTCTCATCTATCTATCTATATCTTCTATCTATCTATCTACCTCTCTACTCTTCGTATCTACCTCTCTACCTATCTATCTATCTATCATTAATTTCAATTGGCTGGAAGTCACAGTCTTTAACCAAAAACAACGGTCAAGCTTTTGGAACTAGAGCTCCCCTTAGTTACTCTGCTAAAAGGAAAAATTCTGAGAATAGACGCCATACACTAGCCATAATCACAAGTATATACAACATTTCCCACTGATTTGAGTGAAAGTAATAAATTGAACGGGTCATTTATGACTATAATCTCACACAAGCCATGACATCTACGAGATCATTTGAAATGGTAAGAGTAACTATAGACGTAAACATAATAATAAATAAATATGACCCATGACGTTAAACACACATGAGCCAAAAGGTTTTTATTCAATATATTCAGAATACCATTTATCAAGCATAATAAACAGTTTCACTGAAATAAAACTGAAGAAGATGTACTTAAAAGTGCAAGCAAGAACTATAACAATATAGTTTCACATGACACACCGCTTAAAGAAACGTCAACACAGTTATACAACTTGCAGTTCTCAAAGTAGCACACACAATCAGCTGATAATCTCCAGACAACCTAGTACTTTTCTTTCTTCACTTTCTTCTCAATGTGAGAAAGTAAAAAGTCAACACTTTCACTTTACTGATGTCCCCAGGTCCTGGAACGGGACTTCAGCGCGAGACTAGAGCTAGCCTAGTAACGCTTCTGTGCAAGCCACAGGCATCATTTGGTCTGTTCATGTAGTTCAATAGTCACTGATATGGTCATAACCACTCACAGTTCTCAATTATCAACTTTTCAAGGGGTGGAAATAAACTTAAAGTTTTCGTCGCGAAGGCGTGAATCGTGGATCGATTTCTGGGCTTTTGGTGAAGCGACCGATGGAAAAGAGGTAGAGTGACAGTACAAACTCTGAATTTAAAAGTTTCCTCAAATGTGTGAAAACGCATTTGTCGTCACGTGAGGCCCTGTTCATGTCGCACAGACATTTTGTTGTATTTTGTGCCTGTTAAGAGGCACAATGCACTATTTAGAAGGCTTACAACTTAGCATTTAGCTAACTGGGAGCTCTGGTCTTAGCTGCAGCAACTCTAGTTTTGGTAGTTTTAATGACCAAAAAACGACCATTTTGGTCGTTGTTTTTCCCTATTGTCAGTACTCGGTGCATCTTGTGATTCATCATTCAGGTCAATTGGCCACATTCTCCTTAAAAGAAACAGGCGCTCCAGAGCATCTCACTCAGAGGGGTGAATACCGGTGAGAACTATGGGTGCAGCAGCCCATGGGCAGTATGTGTTTTTTTTTTTTTTGTAACAAAGCAGTAAACATGTGCTAGAAAAACAACAAAAAATTCAAGTCATTCTGAAAATGCTATAAAAAGTCACCTATATCAAAAACTCTTTCAAACTGCTCACTTCCTCCCAGGAAAGAAAATGCAAGTCTTTTGTCATTTAAAAAGATAGATGTAGTATATTGAGAAATGTTGAATAACTATTTTGTCCTCCCATTCAAAAGATGCACTTTGAAAACAAACAAAAAAGACAAAAAGACATCCATCCTGGTACCCTTTGATGTCACTCCATCCACTCCTTTGATGAGATCTTTATATATAGGACCTAACCCTTAAACTCACATCTCAACCAGAGCCGTCAGACACAGGAGACATAAGATCGAGCATAACAGACAAACTGCCAAATCTTACGTGTGAGAACTCAACGTCAAACAAAACAAGAAGGCAAGACATAAAGGGAAGAGAACTGTTATCCAGCGGACAGGTAACCCCTCTCGTACAAAACTCCTGGAATACAGATTGTCTTCCTCTCCGTGTAGAACGAGGCTCTCATTTCTGCCGTGGGAACAGGTTTCCAGGACCATCACCACAACCAGTTCCACTAAAGGAGAAGAGACATGTGAAGGGTAACCACCACAACAGCTGCTACCGATCACGGATATGCTCCACAGCAGTGCTAACTGAGGTTGCCCACTGCAATATGGTGCTGCCACCCAAAGTTTCTCCCGCAGGCTCACGTACCTAACGACCTTCCCAGAAGGTTAGTTTCAGCGAACCCGAATCTTCCAGGTAGCTACA
>NC_045748.1:9366275-9367071 GCF_008692095.1 Etheostoma spectabile | reverse complement strand
CTTTGATGTCACTCATTCCACTCCTTGATGAGATCTTTAATATATAGGACCTACCCTTTAAACTCACATCTCACCAGAGCCGTCGACAAGGAACTCAGAGAGACTTCAGAGCATACAGACAAACTGCCAAATAAACGTTAATGCTACTAACGTTACCCCAAAAGACGTGGCGCTAAAGATTCTTAGACGGTCGGAGTATCTACAACCGGAAATTACTCCTAAAGTTGCTTCCCCGAAAGTTTTTGGACAGATTGGTGCTCCACAGCAGGCTGCTACACCAACAGATCTTGAACAGACATCAGATTCAGCTTCAGCTAAAGATGCTCCCCAGGAAGTAGCTACTACAAAAGTTATAGCTAAAGTTGTACCAGAAGACGTGCCGCTAAAAGTAGCTACACCAAAACTTGTGAAGGTTGTTAGATGGAAGGATCTACAAGAGGTTGCTAGCATTTTAAAACGAAAAGCGTGCACTAAATTAGCTTACCAACTTGTGAAGTGTTTAGAGTGGAAGACTACAGATGAAAGTCCAACGGTGGCTCCACAGCGCCTGTAGCTTACAACCCTGAGAATACACATTCCAGTGCAGCTCATGCAGTTGTGAGAGCCTCTGAAAGATCCGAGGCCCTACGTGCCCAGGAAAGACGAAATGAAAGCAGATCTGCGCATCCCCTCCGTACTCTTAGAGGTCTCACCGAGGTTTTTCTGGACAGGTTGGTGGTCCACCAGCTGCAGCTTACACTGGGTGTGGTTCCCACCTTCGTGCAGCCAGCAGCTGGTGAGGCCACTAACTGTCAGT
>NC_045748.1:9364324-9366250 GCF_008692095.1 Etheostoma spectabile | reverse complement strand
CTGTCAAGGGGCCCTGTCCAGAGAAAAACTCTTTGGAAACCAACGCAACCTCACAGAGTAACTAAGCATGAAGGCTCGGCTAGGATTTGGGCTGGTAAGGTTGAAGCCGATTGTTATAAACGGGGCCCGGTTCAATGGAAAAAACTCTGGACACCAACACCACCCTCTCCACAAGAACACTCCGGGAGGTGACTATGGGAAACCCGTCATGACCAGAACACAGTTCGCCTACTGCAACGCAATTTCAAGGAAGCTAGGCGAGTGGGAGAAGCCGGATTTTAAAGCTGTCTTTGCAGCAGAAAGTATCTGCCAGCGCCGCCATCACTCAGGCCTGTGAGAGGTGGAGGCTTCCTCCCAGCACGCCATGACTTACCGGAGCTCCAGCCTCTGCAGCGCCAGCACCTGATAAGGAGAGATCACCACACTAAAGAGGAGAACGAGCTTAAGATCTTCCCTCCAGCAGGCGAGCTGCAAAAAGGAGGAGAACATTAAGCTAAAGGAGGAGAACAAAGCTTTGACAGCTGACGTGGAGCAGCTCAAAGAAGAGCTGAAAGAAAATTACGTTCTTCATGATGAAGTCAATCAGAAGAACGTTAAAAAGATCAGTGATCTGGCTGTCCACTTCTGGTTTAAGTACGGCCCTGAATACAACACGCCATGAGAAGGCACATGGAGAGGCTCTTCAAGCAAACAGGAAGCAGAAGGAAACAGAATTCACCTGGCCGAGCAGGAGAGGAGAACCACAGCTGATGTTTAAACTGCCCAGGCGCTTAGCACCTGAGAGTCGCAGCTGCAGTGGCAGGAGGAGAACCCTCACTGCCTCGCTATCGACATCCAACAACCCTGCAGGAGACAAACATGCAGCGGTGTGAAAGCAGAACTGACGACCAAGGGGAGCACCCTAAGCCAACCAAAAGGCAACCTAAGCGACAAACCTTCTCTCTGGGGGAAGATTCCTCCGCTGTTCAAATAATCTGGAGGACAATTTGCCACCATAGTTACTCCCCCAGCTATCCTCCCAACCCTCAACTCCACATCCTTATCTCCCCATCTGTATTTCTATTAGTCTGTAGACATCTGTAGAGAGACGTACGATAAAGATTTGCTCTCTACAGATGCTACTGCTAATACCCCATCGGTCCATTATTCTCCCAACATCTGTAGAGAGTGATCTCTCTACGATTGCTACTGCTAATACCCCATCGTCCATTATTCTCCCAACCATCTGTAGAGATGTGATCTCTCTACAGATTGCTACTGCTATACCCCATCGGTCCTTTCTCCCAACCATCTGTGAGATGTGATCTCTCTACAGATTGCTACTGCCCCAATTTCTCTCTCCTCGGTGATGCGATTGTTCCTTACTCTCTTAGAGTATATGTTCTCCCTCGTCTTAGTTTGGTTTTTCTCCGAGTTTCTTCGTTCTCCCATAAATCTGACCTCTGATCCTCGCAAAAAATAAATCTCATGTTTTACATCAATAAAAAACAATTAAATCATATAAATCGTAACCTAAATGCTTTTGTCCATTTATAAGTTTATGTTATTAAGATAAGTTTCTAACATGACACGTGTGTTGTAGAAAGATATAAATAGTTATGTTCACTATGTTCAATATATATAAATCTTGTTTTTCCTGCGATATTCATATGATAGCTGACATTTCATTTGGGATTTTGGAAGTTGCAACTGCACTAAAATTGGCCACATTGCAATCTCTTTAAACTCTGTAGATTCAAAAGTAGAATATGATTGTGTGTAATTGTCACTGCTAGAGGAAAATATTTTTTAAAAGTCCAAATAACTTTGATAAGTGTTCTTCAGATTAGATACACATGTTGATGAAACCCGAAGAGATCTCTCTCCCTCATTCAAACTCTCTCATATACCCAATAAGAATACAGCCAGATGACTTCCAGAATACAG
>NC_045748.1:9358990-9363942 GCF_008692095.1 Etheostoma spectabile | reverse complement strand
ATTAGTTAAACTGTCTAACATATCTGCTTATCAACAGCAATCAAGTGCAAAACACTCTGTACTAAACATCCTCTACAATATGAATTCACTTTTTGACAACCCCAAGACAAGATGATGACTCTTTGGAGCTGCAAAGTTTCAGTTCCTCTTTTCTTTAAATTCATCCAACCTCTTTAAAAAAAAAAAGAAGAAAATTCTTGATTTTGATTTTAAAAATGGAAATTCAGGTCGATCAAATCCAGATCTCAAATTTCAAGTTACAATTTTTTAAAGGAAAACATCAGTCAGATTTGATTGCTCAAATTCGGGTCAAACAATTCAAGTTATTCATTATTCCCACAGTCACATGAATGCTACCCTGAATAGGAGAAGCAATTCATCCTGCATGCAACTGAACTGACCTTTGGCCTATCAGAGCACGGCCTTTCTGTCATGTGATGTTACTGGGTGAATATTTAACTTTAATTTTTCAATCTGAATTTGAGCAATCAAATCTGATCAGCCTAAATCTATATCTGAAATTCTGTATATTGATTTTTGTCACAGACACTCTGATACATTAACAGAGCTTAGCAGACAAACTGCCAAATCTTTACTATGGATAACTCCAAAGGTAAACAAAACAAGACAGACACGAATAAAGGGAAGTAAAACTGTTATCCTGCCGAACGGGGAGGTACCCCTCTCTTTCAATTCCTGGAATCACAGGATTTTTTCCCTTCTCTTCCCTTCGGTAAAGCCTCCACAGACGATACCCAAAACCGTTCTCACTAAAAAGACTGACACACTGCAAGGGGGAAAACCACAACAGGCTCCTACATCCACGGATGCTCCACAGCCAGCTGCTATACCCGAGGTTGCTCCACCGCAAGCTAGTGCTGCACCCAAAGGTTCGGTCCAGCAGGCTGCTACACCTAAAGACCTTCCACAGAAAGTACACTCTTAGAATTAAAGGTACAGAAAAGTAAAAAAAAGAAAAAAGGTACAAATGCTCAGTGCTGGGGCAGTGCCCCCAAGGGGACCAACCTTGTACCAGAGTAATGGGTACAAAGAAGTACCCGTACAGTTTGTGCCTTTTAGGTACAAACGTGTACCTTTGAATATGTTCTTTCAAGGGTATAAATGGCTCGTCGCTGGGGCGGTACCCCTGAGGTACAGCAATGGTACCCTTACCATAGATACAGAGTTGTACCCTTTTATACTGTACCTTTTGAGAGACAATTTTGTACCCTAGCAATACATTTTTACCTTAATCCACTGGTACATAAAGGTACGCCATTAGATGGTACCAATTTGTTCTCGTTAGGGGTACCACCAAAGCGACGATAGACATTGTACGTATAAAGCTAGAAAAATGTCCTGGTTAAATAGAAAGGAATGAGGCAATGTTTTGTTTTTCCACAATCAATGATTTAAAAGAAGTTAAATTGTACAAATTTAAATATTGGAAAGTGAATAACATTCGCACACCACAATCTTCATTTGCAATAAACTTTAATGAACAAAGTTTTTCACATTTAAACATTATTGGATAATCAAATCCGTTTCTCTTCTCTTTAAATCCACCATTCACTCTGTGCACACTTAACTCTACACTCCAGAAAGGTGCCTTTGGCTTGTACAGTAATAGTGTTACCAAAGGCTCAAGTCTCGCCCTGATGTCCCCAGTTGTCCTGGAAACGGGACTTCAGCGCGAGACTAGAGCTAGCCGTAAGTAAGCTATACTGTTGCAAGGCCCAACAGGAATCAATTTGGGTCTGTTTCCTGTAGTTACATAGTCACGATAGTAAACCACTACAGTTCTCAATTATCATTTTTCAGGGGGGAAATAAACTTAAAGTTTTCGTCGCGAAGGCGTGACCTCTGTGATCGACTCTTCGGGCTTTCAGTGAAGCGAGCGATGGAAAAAGAGGTAGGTGACAGTACAAACTCTGAATAAACAGTTTCCTCAAAATGTTGAAACACATTTGTCGTCACGCTCCTGTCGCACAGACATTTTTAGTTATTTGTGCCTGTAAGAGGCACAATGACTATTTAGAACAGCTTCACACTTAGCATTTTAGCTAACTGGGAGCTCTGGTCATTAGCTGCAGCAACTCCAGTTTTGGTAGTTTTAATGACCAAAAACGACAGATTTTGGTCTTTTTTTTCCTATGGACAGTACTCGTTTCATCTAGTAATCATGATTCAGGTCAAATTGGCCACATTTCCTTTTAAAGAGACAGGCGCTCCAAAGCTTCTCATACAGAGGGTGAAACAGGGGCATCTATGGGTGCAACGGCCATGGGCAGTGTGTGTGTTTTTTTTAACAAAGCAATGTAAACTTCTGCTAGTAAAATACAAAATAAAGTCATCCTAAAAAAGGTTTATATATTTCACCCTATAAAAAATATTATGCAAATGCAGATGAGTCATATTAAAACATGCCTCACTTCCTACCAGGAAGGCAAATGCAAGTCATTTAAGCATTTGTTATTATAGATAGATGATAGATAGATAGATAGCTTTATGATAATTTAATATTAGCGATAAACATTTGAAACAAATAGCTGAGTCATGTATTCTTATTTCATCAATACTTTTTTGCTCCGGTTGTCACTTTAAAGATATGTAATTCAATTAAAAATTGATTGTAATATAAATAATGAATTACTATGTGTGTCCTCCATTTCAAAAGATCACTTTTGAAAATAAACAAAAAGATCAAAATAACTTTCCATCCTGTCCATTTGATGAATGATGTCACTCCATTCCACTCCTTGAGAGATCTTTAATATAGGACCTAAACCCTTTAAAAACTCACAATCTCAACCAGAGCCGTCGGACAAGGACACTCAGAGACATTACAGAGCATCACAGACAAACTGCCAAATCTTTCGATGGAGAACTCCAACGTCAAACAAAACAAGAAAGGCAAGAATAAGAGGAAGAGAACTGTTATCAGCTGGAGGTAACACGCTCTTACAACTCCTGGAATAACGGATTCATCCCTTCGCGTGTGGAACGAGGCTCTCATTTCTGTAGGGGAACAGGTTCCGAGACCATCACCACAACCGTTCTCACTAAAGAGAAGGAGACATTGGAAGGGGTCCAACACAACAGGCTGCTACATCCATGGAAGGTCAACAGCCAGCAGCTAAACCTGAGGTTGCTCCACTGCAAGAACGTGCTGCACCCAAAGGTTCTTCCCAGCAGGCTGGACAACAACAGAACTCGTTGCACCAAAAGACGTGGTGCTGAAGATTCTTAGACAGAAGGAGAATCTACAACGGAAGTTACTCTTAAAGTTGCTTCCACAAGGTTCTGGAGGATGGTGGTCCACAGCAGGTTGCTACACCCCAACAGATCTTCCAAGAAGGTAGATTCAGGTTCACTAAAGATGCTCCCCAGGAAGTGGCTACTTCTACATCTATGCTAACATTTTACGAAAAGACGTGCCACTAAAAGTAGACACCAAAACTTGTGAGGTTGTTAGATGGAGGATACAAGAGGAATTACCAACAAGGTGGCTCCACAGCAGACTGTAGCTACACCCGAGAATACACCTTCAGGTGCTGCTCAGCAGGTTTATGAGGCCTCTGAAATGATCAGAGGCCCTGTCCAGAGAAAGACGCTTTGGAAAGCCCCAACACCCTACCGTACTCTTAGAGATGCTTCACCGAAGGTTTCTGGACAGGTTGGTGGTCCACAGCAGGCTGCAGCTACACCTGAGTGTGTATCACCACCTTCAGGTGCAGCACAGCAGGCTGGTGAGGCCAGCGAACTGTCAAGGGGCCCTGTCCAGAGAAAGACTCTTTGGAAACCAACGCAACCTCACAGAGCGCCTAAGCATGAAGGCTTGGCTAGGATTTGGGCTGGTAAGGTTGAAGCCGATTGTTATAAACGGGGCCCGGTTCAACGGAAAATACTCTGGACACCAACACCACCCTCTCCACAAGAACACTCCGGGAGGGTCAGTGACTATGGGAAACCTCGCTGGACAGCACCACAGTTCAGCCTACTGGCAAACGCAATTTCAAGTGAAGCTAAGGCGAGTGGGGATGAAGCCAGTGATTTTAAAAGCTGTCTTATGCAGCAGAAAGATATCTGCACAGCGCCGCACACCACTGAGGCCTGTGAAGAGGTGGAGGCTTCCTCCCAGCACGCCATGACTGTCGACCCGGAGCTCCAGCCTCTGCAGCTCAGCAGCCATGAGAAGGAGGAGATCACCACACTGAAGGAGAAGAACGAAGCTTTAAGATCTTCCCTCCAGCAGGCGAGCTTCAAAAAGGAGGAGAGCATTAAGCTAAAGGAGGAGAACAAAGCTTTGACAGCTGAAGTGGAGCAGCTCAAAGAAAAGCTGAAAGTAAATAACGTTCTTCATGATGAAGTCAATCAGAAGAACGTTAAAAAGATCAGTGATCTGGAGGTCCAGCTTCTGTTTAAGACGGCCTCTGAAGACAACACTCGCCATGAGAAGGAGCAGATGGAGGAGGCTCTTCAGAGGCAAAAGGAAAGCCAGAGGAAACAGAAGTCTACCTGGCGAGCGAGAGAGGAGAACCAGCGGGATGTTTTAAACTGGCCCAGGCGTTAGCAACCTGGAGAGTCAACAGCTGCAGTGGCAGGAGGAGAGAACCGTTCCTCCAGTCGCTCAGCGACATCCAAGACACGCAGGAGACAACATGCAGCGGTGTGAAAGAGGAGACTGACGACCAAGGGGAGGCAACACTAAGCCAACAAAAGGACACGCTAAGCCGAAAAAACCTCTTCTGGAGAAGATTCTCCGGCTGTTCAAATAATCTGGAGGACATTTGCACATAGTTACTCCCCCACTATCCACCAACCCTCAACTCCACATCCTTATTTCCCCATCTGTATTTCTATTAGTCTGTAGACATCTGTAGAGAGGTGATCTCTCTACATATTGCTACTGCTAATACCCCATCGGTCCATTATTCTCCCAACCATCTGTA
>NC_045748.1:9358846-9358980 GCF_008692095.1 Etheostoma spectabile | reverse complement strand
CTCTCTACAGATTGCTACTGCTAATACCCCATCAGTCCATTATTCTCCCAACCATCTGTAGAGATGTGATCTCTCTACAGATTGCCACTGCTAATACCCCATCAGTCCATTATTCTCCCAACATCTGTAGAGAT
>NC_045748.1:9358741-9358836 GCF_008692095.1 Etheostoma spectabile | reverse complement strand
TACAGATTGCTACTGCTAATACCCCATCAGTCCATTATTCTCCCAACCGATTGCTACTCCCCAGATTTCGTCTTCCCTTGTGGCGAGTTGTTCCT
>NC_045748.1:9302820-9358731 GCF_008692095.1 Etheostoma spectabile | reverse complement strand
AGAGTATATGTTCTCCTCGTCTTAGTTTGGGTTTTCTCCGAGTTTCTTCGGTTCTCCCATAAATCCAACCTCTGATCCGTCATGCAAAAAATAAAATCTATGTTTTACTATCAATAAAAAACAATTAAATCAATCTAAATCTGAACCTAAATGCATTTTGTCCATTTATAAGTTTATGTTATTAAGATAAGTTTCTAAGCATGACACAGTGTTGTAGAAAAGATATAAAATAAGTTATGTTACTATGTTTCAATTATTATATAAATCATTGTTTTTCCTGCAGAATATTCATATGATAGCTGACATTTCATTTGGGATTTTGGAAGTTGCAAACTGCACTAAAATTGGCCAGCATTGCAATCTCTTTAAACTCTGTAGATTCAAAGTAGAATATGATTGTGTGTAATTGTCACTGCTAGAGGAAAATATTTTTTAAAAGTCCAAATAACTTTGATAAATGTTCTTCAGATTAGATACACATGTTGATGGAAACCCTGAAGAGATCTCTCTCCCTCATTCAAACTCTCTCATATAGCCCAATATAAGAAATACAGCACAGATGACTTCCAGAATACATTAGTTAAACTGTCTAACATATCTGCTTATCAACAGCAATCAAGTGCAAAACACTCTGTACTAAACATCCTCTACAATATGAATTCACTTTTTGACAACCCCAAGACAAGATGATGACTCTTTGGAGCTGCAAAGTTTCAGTTCCTCTTTTCTTTAAATTCATCCAACCTCTTTAAAAAAAAAAAGAAGAAAATTCTTGATTTTGATTTTAAAAATGGAAATTCAGGTCGATCAAATCCAGATCTCAAATTTCAAGTTACAATTTTTTAAAGGAAAACATCAGTCAGATTTGATTGCTCAAATTCGGGTCAAACAATTCAAGTTATTCATTATTCCCACAGTCACATGAATGCTACCCTGAATAGGAGAAGCAATTCATCCTGCATGCAACTGAACTGACCTTTGGCCTATCAGAGCACGGCCTTTCTGTCATGTGATGTTACTGGGTGAATATTTAACTTTAATTTTTCAATCTGAATTTGAGCAATCAAATCTGATCAGCCTAAATCTATATCTGAAATTCTGTATATTGATTTTTGTCACAGACACTCTGATACATTAACAGAGCTTAGCAGACAAACTGCCAAATCTTTACTATGGATAACTCCAAAGGTAAACAAAACAAGACAACACGAATAAAGGGAAGTAAAACTGTTATCCTGCCGAACGGGGAGGTACCCCTCTCTTTCAATTCCTGGAATCACAGGATTTTTTCCCTTCTCTTCCCTTCGGTAAAGCCTCCACAGACGATACCCAAAACCGTTCTCACTAAAAAGACTGACACACTGCAAGGGGGAAAACCACAACAGGCTCCTACATCCACGGATGCTCCACAGCCAGCTGCTATACCCGAGGTTGCTCCACCGCAAGCTAGTGCTGCACCCAAAGGTTCGGTCCAGCAGGCTGCTACACCTAAAGACCTTCCACAGAAAGTACACTCTTAGAATTAAAGGTACAGAAAAGTAAAAAAAAGAAAAAAGGTACAAATGCTCAGTGCTGGGGCAGTGCCCCCAAGGGGACCAACCTTGTACCAGAGTAATGGGTACAAAGAAGTACCCGTACAGTTTGTGCCTTTTAGGTACAAACGTGTACCTTTGAATATGTTCTTTCAAGGGTATAAATGGCTCGTCGCTGGGGCGGTACCCCTGAGGTACAGCAATGGTACCCTTACCATAGATACAGAGTTGTACCCTTTTATACTGTACCTTTTGAGAGACAATTTTGTACCCTAGCAATACATTTTTACCTTAATCCACTGGTACATAAAGGTACGCCATTAGATGGTACCAATTTGTTCTCGTTAGGGGTACCACCAAAGCGACGATAGACATTGTACGTATAAAGCTAGAAAAATGTCCTGGTTAAATAGAAAGGAATGAGGCAATGTTTTGTTTTTCCACAATCAATGATTTAAAAGAAGTTAAATTGTACAAATTTAAATATTGGAAAGTGAATAACATTCGCACACCACAATCTTCATTTGCAATAAACTTTAATGAACAAAGTTTTTCACATTTAAACATTATTGGATAATCAAATCCGTTTCTCTTCTCTTTAAATCCACCATTCACTCTGTGCACACTTAACTCTACACTCCAGAAAGGTGCCTTTGGCTTGTACAGTAATAGTGTTACCAAAGGCTCAAGTCTCGCCCTGATGTCCCCAGTTGTCCTGGAAACGGGACTTCAGCGCGAGACTAGAGCTAGCCTTCAGTAACGCTATTACTGTGCAAGCCACAGGCATCATTTGGTCTGTTTCCATGTAGTTACATAGTCACTGATATGGTCATAACCACTACAGTTCTCAATTATCTATTTTTCAGGGGGAAATAAACTTAAAGTTTTCGTCGCGAAGGCGTGACCTCTGTGATCGACTCTTCTGGGCTTTCAGTGAAGCGAGCGATGGAAAAAGAGGTAGGTGACAGTACAAACTCTGAATTTAAACAGTTTCCTCAAAATGTTGAAAAACACATTTTGTCGTCACGCTCATGTCGCACAGACATTTTAGTTTTATTTTGTGCCTGTTAAAGAGGCACAAATGCACTATTTAGAACATGCTTCACAACTTTAGCATTTTAGCTAACTGGGAGCTCTGGTCATTAGCTGCAGAAACCCCAGTTTGGTAGTTTTAAGGACCAAAACGACAATTTGGTCTTTTTTTTTTCCTATGGACAGTACGTTTAATTAGTAACTGATTCGGTAAAATTTTGGCCCCACTTTCCCTTTTAAAAAGGACAGGCCTCCAAAGTTCTCATACAGAGGGTAAAAAAACGGGGGGACTGGGGTGAACGGCCTGGGCAGTGGTTTTTTTTAAAAAAGAAATGTAATTTTCTGCTAGTAAAAAAAAAAAATACAAGCATCCAAAAAAAGGGTTTATATATTCCCCCTATAAAAACTTATTAGCAAAGCAGATGATCTATTAAAACTGCCTACTTCCTCCCAAAAGGGCAAAATGCAAGTTTTTTTAAGCCATTGTTATTTATAGAAAATAGATAGTAGATAGATAGTTTTTATGAAAATTTTAAAATTTTAAAGATATACATTTGAAACAAATAGTAGTCAGTATTTTATTTCACTTCATACTTTTCGCCCCGGGTTTGCACTTTAAGATTGATTTAAATTTAAAAAAATTTTGTTTGAATTAAATATAATTACTATTTTTGCCTCCCATTTAAAAAGATGCACTTTGAAAAAAAAAAAAAGATCAAAAAAAACTTCATCTGTTATTTGATGAATGATGCCCACCCCTTTCCACCCCTTTGGGAAGATTTTTAAAAAAGGACCAAAACCCTTTAAAACCACAACTCAACCAGAGCCGTCGAAAAGGAAACCCTCAGAGACTTTACGGCTCAAGAAAAACTCCAAATTTTTACGATGGAGAACCCCAACGTCAAAAAAAAAAAAAAAGGCAAGAAAAAAGGGGAAGAGAACGTTTCCATGGAGGTAACACGTCAAAAACTCAAATAAAGGATTCTCCTTCGGTGGGGAAAAAGGGCTCTCATTTTGTGGGGAAAAGGGTTCCGAGCCCACCCCCAAAACGCTCACAAAAGAGAAGGGACTTTGGGAAAGGGGTCCCCCCAAAAACGGCTGTAACCAAAAAAGGAAACAGCCAGCAGCAAAAACCTGGGTTTTGCCCACTGCAAAAGGCTGCCCCCAAAGGTTTTTCCCCAGAGGCTGCTACCCCAACAGAACTCGTTGCCCCAAAAGCGTGGGTAAAAGTTCTGACAGAGGAGAACTAAAACCCGGAATTTTACTTTTAAAGTTGCTTCCCCAAAGGTTTTGGGAGAGATTGGTGGTCCACAGCGGGTTTGCAAACCCCAAACAGTCTTCACAGAAGGTGTTAGTTCCATAAAGTGCCCCCAGGAGGGCTCTTTTCTAAGCTAAATTTTACGAAAACGTGCCACTAAAAAGGCTACACCAAACCCTTTGAAGGTTGTTAGATGGAAGGATCTACAAAAGGGGAAAATTCCCAAAAAGGTGGCTCCACAGCAGCGTAGCTACCCCGAGAAACACCTTAGGGCTGCCCGCAGGGTTTTTGACCCCGAAGATCAGAGGCCCTGTCCGAGAAAGACGCTTTTGGAAAACCCCAACACCCCACGTACTTTAGAGATGTTCACCGAAGGGTTTTTGGACCGGTTGGTGGTCCCCGCAGGCTGCAGTACACCGAGTGTGTATCCCCAAACCCTTAGGGGCAGCACAGCAGGCGGTGAGGGCCCGCGAACTGTCAAGGGGGCCCTTTTAAGAAAGACCTTTGGAAAAACCAAGCAACCCCACGACGCCTAAGCAGAAGGCTTGGCTAGGATTTTTGGGTGGTAGGTAAGCGATTTTTATAAAAGGGGGCCCGGTTTAAAAGGAAAATATCTGGCACCCAACACCACCCTTCCACAAGAACATCCGGGGGGTAGTGACATGGGAACCTCCTGGAAAGCCCACATTCAGCCTACTGGCAAACGCAATTTCAATGAAACTAAGGGGGATGGGGATGAAAACCCTGATTTTAAAAGCTGTCTTATGCAGGCAGAAAGATATCTGCACAGCGCCGCACACCACTGAGGCCTGTGAAGAGGTGGAGGCTTCCTCCCAGCACGCCATGACTGTCGACCCGGAGCTCCAGCCTCTGCAGCTCAGCAGCCATGAGAAGGAGGAGATCACCACACTGAAGGAGAAGAACGAAGCTTTAAGATCTTCCCTCCAGCAGGCGAGCTTCAAAAAGGAGGAGAGCATTAAGCTAAAGGAGGAGAACAAAGCTTTGACAGCTGAAGTGGAGCAGCTCAAAGAAAAGCTGAAAGTAAATAACGTTCTTCATGATGAAGTCAATCAGAAGAACGTTAAAAAGATCAGTGATCTGGAGGTCCAGCTTCTGTTTAAGACGGCCTCTGAAGACAACACTCGCCATGAGAAGGAGCAGATGGAGGAGGCTCTTCAGAGGCAAAAGGAAAGCCAGAAGGAAACAGAAGTCTACCTGGCCGAGCAGAGAGAGGAGAACCACGCGCTGATGGTTAAACTGGCCCAGGCGCTTAGCAACCTGGAGAGTCAACAGCTGCAGTGGCAGGAGGAGAGAACCCGTCTCCTCCAGTCGCTCAGCGACATCCAAGACACCCTGCAGGAGACAACATGCAGCGGTGTGAAAGAGGAGACTGACGACCAAGGGGAGGCAACACTAAGCCAACCAAAAGGCAACGCTAAGCCGAAAAAACCTTCTCTCTGGAGAAGATTCCTCCGGCTGTTCAAATAATCTGGAGGACAATTTGCCACCATAGTTACTCCCCCAGCTATCCCACCAACCCTCAACTCCACATCCTTATTTCCCCATCTGTATTTCTATTAGTCTGTAGACATCTGTAGAGAGGTGATCTCTCTACATATTGCTACTGCTAATACCCCATCGGTCCATTATTCTCCCAACCATCTGTAGAGACGTGATCTCTCTACAGATTGCTACTGCTAATACCCCATCAGTCCATTATTCTCCCAACCATCTGTAGAGATGTGATCTCTCTACAGATTGCCACTGCTAATACCCCATCAGTCCATTATTCTCCCAACATCTGTAGAGATGTGATCTCTCTACAGATTGCTACTGCTAATACCCCATCAGTCCATTATTCTCCCAACCGATTGCTACTCCCCAGATTTCGTCTTCCCTTGTGGCGAGTTGTTCCTTATCTTCTTAGAGTATATGTTCTCCTCGTCTTAGTTTGGGTTTTCTCCGAGTTTCTTCGGTTCTCCCATAAATCCAACCTCTGATCCGTCATGCAAAAAATAAAATCTATGTTTTACTATCAATAAAAAACAATTAAATCAATCTAAATCTGAACCTAAATGCATTTTGTCCATTTATAAGTTTATGTTATTAAGATAAGTTTCTAAGCATGACACAGTGTTGTAGAAAAGGTATAAAATAAGTTATGTCACTATATTTCTATTATATTATTATATAAATCATTGTTTTTCCTGCAGAATATTCATATGATAGCTGACATTTCATTTGGGATTTTGGAAGTTGCAAACTGCACTAAAATTGGCCAGCATTGCAATCTCTTTAAACTCTGTAGATTCAAAATAGAATATGATTGTGTGTAATTGTCACTGTTAGAGGAAAATATTTTTTTAAATGTCCAAATAACTTTGATAAATGTTCTTCAGATTAGATACACATGTTGATGGAAACCCTGAAGAGATCTCTCTCCCTCATTCAAACTCTCTCATATAGCCCAATATAAGAAATAAAGCACAGATGACTTCCAGAATACATTAGTTAAACTGTCTAACATATCTGCTTATCAACAGCAATCAAGTGCAAAACACTCTATACCAGGGGTGGGCAATTAATTTTTACCGAGGGCCGCATGAGCAACCCGAGCACTGCTGGAGGGCCACATCGACAATATTTCAATTAAATTTTGCTCAGTATTATTTTTGATATACCGTAAGATAAATGGTAATCATTTCATTTAACCTAACTTAACTTTTTACAAAAGCAGATTGCTTTTGAGGGTTTTATTTAAACTCTTAATCCTTAAATATTTAGTAGGCTATGTGAAATTAAAATGAAATTAAAATAAGAAAAAAAAACAATCATTGAATTGCTGATTGAAACTGCATCTCTGGGGGGGGGGAAGTTTGGTAAAAAGTCCTAGTTGGGTTTGCAGTTTTACCATCAACCGTCAGCCTCCTTGGAGCGTCATCAGACAGATTCCCGTATTTATCCTCGTGCTTTGTCGTGTAGCGGCGATTCAAATTATAATCTTTAAACACAGCAACCTGTGCACCACAAATTAAGCACACGGCTTTACCTTTAATTTCTGTAAAGAAATACTTGGCAGTCCATGTCTTGTTGAAAGCACGGCATTCGTCATCAACCTTTCTTTTTTTAGCGTGAGCGGACATCTCGGGGGGGTAACCGGGCATCACTCGTCGCTGTGCACCTTCACTCACAGGTTACGCACGGACATACGTCCATAATTAACACTTTTCAAAATAAAAGCAGCACAGTTGTATTGCACGCACGACATAGATGTTTTTTAAAATGTATTTTGTAATTTGTGATTGCCGCTGTTCACCTTCACTCACAATCACGCACGTCGCACATGCATACGTCCACACGGAAGTAATACAAATAACGCTTTTCAAAACAAAAGCAGCACCGTTGTATTGCACACTCGACATAGATATATTTTAAATTGAATTAACGGACTGGGACGCACAAAGGGCCGGATGTGGCCCGCGGGCCGTAAGATGCCCAGGTCTTCTCTGTACTAAACATCCTCTACAATATGAATTCAATTTTTGACAACCCAAGACAAGATGATGACTCTTTGGATATTCAGAGTGTCCGTTTCTCTTCTCTTCAAATCCATCCAGCCATTTAAAAAATAAAAAAAAAAAAAATATGAACGCTCTTGATTTCCATTTTAAAAACCTGAATTTGGAAAAACATTTTTCATTTGTCACAAATTCAGACACAAAAAGAATCAACTTACAGAATTTCAGATAAAAATCGATTGAGGTTGATAAAATTCAGGTTTCAAATTTCAAGTTACAATATTCAAGGAAAACGTCGGTCAGATTTGATTGCTCAAATTCCGATCAAACAAACAAAGTTGAATATTCACACAGTCACCGGGAAATGAGAAGCCATTGAGCCTTCATGCAATGGAACTGACCTTTGGCCTATCAGAGCACGGCCTGTCTGTCATGTGATGTTACTGGGTGAATATTTTTAACTTGAATTTTTCAATCTGAATTCAAACAATCAAATTTGATCAGCCTGAATCTATTTTATATGAAATTCTTTTAAATTGATTTTTTTCACTGACACTCGTAGACATTAACAGAGTTTAGCAGTCAAAGCTTTACGATGGAAAACTCCAAAGTTAAACAAAATAAGAAAGGTAAAAATAAAGGGGAGAAAACTGTCATCCAGCCGGAGGTAACCCACCAAACCAATCTCACTAAAGAGAGTGAGACATTGAAAGGGGGCCAACTACAACAGGCTGCTACATCCATGGATGCTCCACAACCAGCTGCTAAACCCGAGGTTGCTCCACTGCAAGATGGTGCTGCACCCAAAGGTTTGGTCCAGCAGGCTGCTACACCAAAAGACCTTCCACAGAAGGTAGATCCAGCTTCACCTAAAGATCTTCCACAGAAGGTAGATCCAGCTTCACCTAAAGATCTTCCACAGAAGGTAGATCCAGCTTCACCTAAAGATCTTCCACAGAAGGTAGATCCAGCTTCACCTATAGATCTTCCACAGCTTGGGGCAGAGCCATCTTCAATTGGTGGTCATGATAAGATTCTACAAACACAACACAGCAAGGTGCAGCCAGACACTGTGATTGCAATGCAGAGAAACTTTGTGTGGAGGCAAAAGAAAATCGCAGAAGGAATGAGTGTTGAGGACACTGTGAAGAAATATGTTTTCTTAAAGACACCCAGGGGTAAGTGTTAAAAGCTAGAAGTACGTGGAACAACACTGGGCTGAACAACTCAACCATTCTCAACACATGTAAATTAGTCTGGCTTTGGAAGTGAGTCTGTCCCCACCCTGAACCTATTCATGATGCTGCAAAGTTCAGGAAGTGCAGATTTTAGATTAGATTAGATTAGATTCAACTTTATTGTCATTACACAGGTACAGGTACAAGGCAACGAAATGCTGTGTGTGAACACAGTTTGTTTAAACAGAGCTAGTATTGACTTGAACTATACTCCGTTTTGCATTGTGCCACAACTCCTCATAGCGTGTTAAAATACTCTGTAATCCCCTTTCCCTCGTGGTCAATTGCTTAACTGTCTTTCTTTGTCTTTCTGCAGCTGTTGGAGAAGAGGGGTCGGATCCACTCCACAGCGGCCGTTAGCTTCACTGATAGCTTTAACCAGATTGTTCCCAAAGTGTTTGCCCTGGCTCAAGGAAAATCTCGACTAGCCAAACAGTACTTAGACGCCGGAGAAGAAGCGCTCACTGAGGATTTACCAGGTACTTACAAAAAGCTTATTATAAGAGTGTACTCACACTTTGATAAGCGCACGCATAGAAATAATCAGTAGACATCTCAAGGTGCATTCTGAGATGATAATTTTATTTTTATTATATGTTTTGTATATGTATGAGTTACTGGAAGCTTCAAATTTCCTTAGGGATGAATGACGTATCTATCATATCTACAGTATATTGATTTTTGTTGTTTGTGGTCCATTATTTATCTCTCTTCTTTGACCAAATGTGTTTGCATCCCTGTCTGCTTTGTTGTGTTCTTTAGGGTGAACCCAACACACCATACCCAATTTTCCAGGTGACCCAGGAAGAATGGAAGTCTACATTTTGGGGACAAAGCTCTTGTTCCCTGAAGGTAGACCGTGTCGAGGTGTGTGAAGGCATGAAGGTAGAGGAAGCAACAATCTCATCGTTTTATTCATATTTTGTTTTCAATTTTGAATACCAACCCAAAGACAAGAACGCTTTGACCCTCCTCCAGCAATGTATTAGGAAAATGAATGTGAAGGGGAACTGTAACCAGAATGATGAACTTCATCTTCTAAATGCCTCATTTACACCCTTGTGTTCACCAGAGCCCTAAGTGCCAAAGAAAAACATTTATTCTCGTGAAGTTGGTCCAACATGTGGGACTTACTCATGCCCATGAGGCAGGCTGCTCGATCACATGTGGACTCAATGCACTTTTTCCAGTTACCCATCTTTCAGATGTCATGTTTATAGAAAACATAGAGCTTGCATTTTACCTACTGGTGGTCCTAGTGAAAACCCTGCTTCTGAAGATGAACATGAGTGTGTTATGTGTGATAATGATGCAGATGTCCAAACTTTCTATTTTGTTTTTTAAGGAGAATTACGATGAATTGATATCTTATCATCTTACTGAAAATTGTTTTGATGTCAAAGGATGTCATAAACTTCAGCAGGTTTTACAGTCCAATAATTTTTTTTTTTGAGGAAGCATCAAAAGAGTTCTCTCCTCACTTCAATTTGAATGAATATTGTAAGTCGAGGTTAGACTTGACTAAACCAATTCGATACACTTTAAGAGGGTCTACAGGACATACAATACGTAGCTTCTCCTATGTTCCCAATTCTGATGTTTAAAAAATATATTGTTCCCATGAGGATGTGTGGGATTAGATAGTCTCTGATGAACTGGTCTTAACTGACTTTTGTGATGGATTGTACTATAAGGAGCATCCTTTCTTTAGAGAATATCCAAATATTTTATGAGGATGATTTTGAGGTACTAAATCCTTTGGGTTTAAAGATAACAAAACACAAACTGCGCCTTCTACTATACTGTACATAAATGAAGGTACAAGTCTCAAGTGAAGCATATTCATATAGCACATTGCTTCTCAATTATTTTCTGTTACGCCCCCCTAGCAAGAAGAAAACTATTCGCGCCCCCCACTCCCCACCGTGACTATCCATCTCTGCATAACATTTTATCCTTAACATTAAAGAAAAGAAAAAAAGAAAGACATATGGTCAAACTTACAAAGAATAACTTTATTAAATCGTGTTTTAAGTCTGCAACAGAAAAGATTTTAAGTGCATCAATGCCTGAAATTTTCGCTGAAAAAACTCTAGCGGCGTGATTGGGGTGTGACGTATTTAAGTGATGCGCTAATTTATTTGGCTTCATGCCGTCCGCTGCGAGCATTTTTAGACACAGCAAACACACCGGTCTTTCCTCTTCTCCAACTGTAGTCACAGTGAAGCCAAGCGCTAAATACGCTTCGTCGTATTTCCTCATCTTAGCTTTCGGGGGACTTTCTTTTGTCTCATTATCTTTGTCTCTCTCCGCTTTTCTTTTCATCCCTGTTAAAAACTCTTTCATGTCGGGGGTTGTTATGTTGAATAACGGAGGCTATAGACAGAACGCAGTCGGAGCTTTCTGTTGACTCAACACTGCTAACCGAGGCAAACCTGTTGTCTTGTAAGTCGTAAAATGTTGCACTGTCGCAAGCGTGACAGAAGTAACAGTGAGAGCGACACTGCCGCCTACTGTAGTGGATGCGCAATTACACTTTATACTAGTACGGCCCAAAAAAAAAGCCTGTTCCCCAGGGTCACACGCGCCCCCCCAGGTATCACACCGCGCCCCACTATTTGAGAAGCACTGATATAGCATTACTGGTGTGTTATTCCTATTTAAAGGAGTGTGGCTTAGAAGTTATCCTAAAGCCACTGCTAGATGATCTTAAAGTGCTCTCAGCAGACGGGTTCACCCTCATTGTTGGTGGGGTTGAACATAGTGTCCTTGCAGCCCTAGCTACCATTTCAGGGGACCTTTAAACCTTTCAGCTTACATGATTGGTTGATTCAGTATGTCATTTAACTCAGGAAGAGTTTATAGACATTGTATGGGAATATATACAGATATAAAAGAGACATTTCAGGAAGATAGTTAAGTCTTAAGAACATCTGTCGTTCACCAGTATCACCTGTAATGTATCCAGCAAAATCCTGACAGTAGAGCAACCTATGGGGTACAGTGCAGTTGTCCATTTTATGTGCTTCCTTATTTTTATGTTACTAAGTCCGTACCTCCAGATATAATGCATGATAGGGCTGAACGATATTGTGTTTTTGCATCGACATCGCGATGTGCGCATGCGTGATAGTCACATCGCAGAATGTTGCGATGTTGACGCTAATCTTTTTTTGCTGCTTGATAGAAAAGTAAACTTTTACCGTTCTCCTTTTACATGATTATTACCTGCCGACCCTTCACCTCTAAGGCAGGTAGCCATGTGGGCAACGTGTGTGTGTGACGTTAGTCCGACGAGGTTTGTTAAGTGAGGCTCTCCGTGTGTAGAAAAGTACCATAGGCAGCAGCTGCCGCTGACACAGTGATGCATAGTTTTCAATGGGTAGTCAGTGAAGCTACATTAGTCAGTGTTTTATGTTCGCTGCAAATACAAACTCAATCACCTGATTAATGCAACATAATCACGTCTCCCGGCCATTTCCCCCCACAGAAAGCTGCTACCAGCCAGGCTAAAGCTAATATAGTTAGCCTAAAGACACAAGGGGTCCGTCCGTCCCTACTAACGTTGCGGTTCTGAGCCGCGACGCTGGAAACGTAACACTAATCTACTACAGAAGTCTGTGTCTGAGCTAACGTCATTCACACTGATTTAATTGTTCTTGGATACACAGTTTGTTGCTAGTGCGCGTTACATGAAGGTCTGATCGATTTATCAAATAAAGAGCTGGCTCCGCTAGTCACCACAACCTGAAGTTTAGAGGAAGAAACATGCAGTCCCGTTAGCCAGGATTGATTATTATATGAATACAATGGTGTCAGGCTACTCAACCAGCGTATTTCTACCTGATTCCCTCTCAAAAACTCACTTCAGAAGAGTAACGTTAGTCACAGGGCTGACTTGCTTTGGTGTTTGTAAAGCATTAAAGTTCAACAAGAATGGGTCACATTAGAAAAGATCCTTTTTAATTTTTATCTTTTATGTAGATGCACTCCCCTACAAAATCACCGCAGTAGCCGTGAATGATTTAATATTTCTAAATAGAGCTATTTATGTCATCTTTTAAAAAGTACTTTTTCTTCTTTCATATCGCAATAAATATATCACAGGGAAAAAATATTTTTCCCAATATCCTGCAGGCCTAATGCATGACATGTTACAGGGTGTCATACCTTTAGTTTTGAAACTTGCTCTGTGCCAAGCTCATAAAGAGAAACGTATTGCCATACAAGAGGCAAACAAAGAGCTACAGAGAATAACAATAGGTCAGGAGAAGGAGATCTGTCTTTGTGGCAATGAAATACTGTGTAAGAATAGTTAAAAATTACACCTTCAGATTCTGCAAACATTTTTAGCTCTTGCGTGTAGCGACTAATCTTTTGCTGTTGCCTCTTTCTCTTTAAGCATACAATGTCCAGCTTTTAGTAGTATAAAGCATGATAACAGTGATTCTCCTTTAAAGTTGTTTAAATGGGAAAAATATTTCTTTAGGTGAATCTAAAAAATGGTTTATTAATAATATATAATTAAAATAAAACAATATACTTTTATATTTTCTACACATGTAGCTAGAAGTTATCTAATAGTATAGTAAATGGATAAAATGGATTAATCAGATTAGATTTATTATTTATTTTTATTGCAAGTAAAATATTCTTATTATTGATGCTTGTTGGAGTAGGACTGTGGCAAGACAGGAAACACTCCAACTAAGAGGTAAAATATTAAGAAGATAGGAACAATTCAATTGATAGTGTATAATCTTGGAGTGACAATTGTAAGAGATCACATCTTAAGCATGTTGGGAGATAGGACTGATGGGTTTAGCAGTAGCACGTAGAAGATCAATCTTACAGATGTTGGGAGAAATATGACTGATGGGGTATAGCAGTAGAATCGTAGAGATCACATCTCTACAGATGTTGGGAGAATAATGGCTGTGGGTTTAGCAGTAGCAATCTGTAGAGAGATCACATCTCTACAGATGTTGGGAGAATATGGACTGATGGGTATTAGCAGTAGCAATATGTAGATAGATCACCTCTCTACAGATGTCTACAGACTAATAGAAATACAGATGGGGAAATAGGATGTGGAGTTGAGGGTTGGGGGGATAGCTGTGGGATAAGCTATGGTGGCAAATTGTCCTCCAGATTATTTGAACAGCCGGAGGAATCTTCTCCAGAGAGAAGGTTTTTTCGGCTTAGCGTTGCCTTTTGGTTGGCTTAGTGTTGCCTCCCCTTGGTCGTCAGTCTCCTCTTTCACACCGCTGCATGTTGTCTCCTGCAGGTGTCTTGGATGTCGCTGAGCGACTGGAGGAGACGGGTTCTCTCCTCCTGCCACTGCAGCTGCTGACTCTCCAGGTTGCTAAGCGCCTGGGCCAGTTTAACCATCAGCCGTGGTTCTCCTCTCTCTGCTCGGCCAGGTAGACTTCTGTTACCTTCTGGCTTTCCTTTTGCCTCTGAAGAGCCTCCTCCATCTGCTCCTTCTCATGGCGAGTGTTGTCTTCAGAGGACCGTCTTAAACAGAAGCTGGACCTCCAGATCACTGATCTTTTTAACGTTCTTCTGATTGACTTCATCATGAAGAACGTTTTTCTTTCAGCTTTCTTTGAGCTGCTCCACTTCAGCTGTCAAAGCTTTGTTCTCCTCCTTTAGCTTAATGCTCTCCTCCTTTTTGAAGCTCGCCTGCTGGAAGGAAGCTCTTCTTTAGCAAGCTCGTTCTCCTCCTTCCAGTTGTGGTGGAGATCTCTTCGTCTCTCTCATCATGGCTGCTGAGCTGCAGAGGCTGGAGCTCCGGGTCGACAGTCATGGCGTGCTGGGAGGAAGCCTCCACCTCTTCACAGGCCTCAGTGATGTGCGGCGCTGTGCAGATATCTTTCTGCTGCATAAGACAGCTTTTAAAATCACTGGCTTCATCCCCACTCGCCTTAGCTTCACTTGAAATGCGTTTGCCAGTAGGCTGAACTGTGGTTCTGTCCAGCGAGGTTTCCCATAGTCACTGACCCTCCCGGAGTGTTCTTGTGGAGAGGGTGGTGTTGGTGTCCAGAGTATTTTCCGTTGAACCGGGCCCCGTTTATAACAATCGGCTTCAACCTTACCAGCCCAAATCCTAGCCAAGCCTTGTTGCTTAGGCGCTCTGTGAGGTTGCGTTGGTTTCCAAAGAGTCTTTCTCTGGACAGGGCCCTTGCAGTTCCTGCCCACCAGCTGCTGTGCTGCACCTGAAGGTGTGCACACACTAGGTGTAGCTGCAGCCTGCTGTGGAGCACCAACCTGTCCAGAAACCTTCGGTGAAGCATCTCTAAGAGTACGGTAGGGTGTTGGGGCTTTCCAAAGCGTCTTTCTCTGGACAGGGCCTCTGATCATTTCAGAGGCCTCACAAACCTGCTAGCAGCACCTGAAGGTGTATTCTCAGGTGTAGCTACAGCCTGCTGTGGAGCCACCTTGATGGTCAGTTCCTGCTGTAGATCCTTCCATCTAACAACCTTCACAAGTTTTCGTGTAGCTCCTTTTAGTGGCACGTCTTTTGGTACAACGTTGGCATTAGATGTAGAAGTAGCTACTTCCTGAGGAGCCTCTTCAGGTGAACCTGAATCTACCTTCTGTGGAAGATCTGTTGGTGTAGCAACCTGCTGTGGAGCACCAATCTGTCCAGAAACCTTTGGGGAAGCAACTTCAAGAGTAATTTCCGGTTGTAGAAACTCCGTCCGTCTAAGAATCTTTAGCACCACGTCTTTTGGGGTAACGTTAGTAGCATTAACGTTTGTAGTTGCTACCTGCGGAAGATCTTTTGCTGAAACTACCTTCTGTGGAAGGTCTTTAGGTGTAGCAGCCTGCTGGGAAGAACCTTTGGGTGCAGCACCATCTTGCAGTGGAGCAACCTCAGGTTTAGCAGCTGGCTGTGGAGCATCCGTGGATGTAGCAGCCTGTTGTGGTTGGACCCCTTCCAATGTCTCCTTCTCTTTAGTGAGAACGGTTGTGGTGATGGTCTCTGGAACCTGTTCCCCTGCAGAAATGAGAGCCTCGTTCCACACGCGAAGGGAAGAAATCCTGTTATTCCAGGAGTTGTAAGAGAGTGTTACCTCCGGCTGGATAACAGTTCTCTTCCCTTTATTCTTGCCTTTCTTGTTTTGTTTGACGTTGGAGTTCTCCATCGTAAAGATTTGGCAGTTTGTCTGTTATGCTCTGTAAATGTCTCCTGTGTCTGACGGCTCTGGTTGAGATTGTGAGTTTTAAAGGGTGTAGGTCCTATATATTAAAGATCTCATCAAAGGAGTGGAATGGAGTGACATCAAAGGTAACAGGATGGATGTTCTTTTGGATCTTTTGGTTTGTTTTCAAAAGTGCATCTTTTGAAATGGGAGGACAACAATAGTTATTCAATATTTATCAATATCTATCTATCTATCTATTTTAAATGACAAAAATGACTTGCATTTTTCTTTCCTGGTAGGAAGTGAGGCATGTTTTAATATAAGAGTTTTTATAGGGTGAATATTTTATAGCATTTTCAGAATGACTTGTATTTTGTGTTTTTACTAGCACATGTTTACATGCTTTGTTAAAAAAAAAAAAAAAAACACATACTGCCCATGGCTGCTGCACCCATAGATGCACCTGTATTCACCCTCTGAGTGAGATGCTCTGGAGCGCCTGTTTCTTTTAAGGAGAAATGTGGCCAATTTTGACCTGAATGATGATCACAAGATGTCACGAGTACTGACAATAGGGAAAAAAAAAACGACCAAAATCGGTCGTTTTTGGTCATTAAAACTACCAAAACTGAGTTGCTGCAGCTAATGACCAGAGCTCCCAGTTAGCTAAAATGCTAAAGTTGTGAAGCATGTTCTAAATAGTGCATTTGTGCCTCTTAACAGGCACAAAATACAACTAAAATGTCTGTGCGACATGAACAGGGCCCTCACGTGACGACAAAATGCGTTTTCAACATTTTGAGGAAACTGTTTAAATTCAGAGTTTGTACTGTCACCTACCTCTTTTTCCATCGGTCGCTTCACCAAAAGCCCAGAAGAGTCGATCACAGAGGTCACGCCTTCGCGACGAAAACTTTAAGTTTATTTCCCCCTGAAAAGTAGATAATTGAGAACTGTAGTGGTTATGACCATATCAGTGACTATGTAACTACATGGAAACAGACCAAATGATGCCTGTGGCTTGCACAGTAATAGCGTTACTGAAGGCTAGCTCTAGTCTCGCGCTGAAGTCCCGTTTCCAGGACAACTGGGGACATCAGTAAAAAGTAGAAAGTGTTGACTTTTTACTTTCACTGAGAAGAAAGTGAGAGAAAAGAAAAAGTGACTAGTTGTCTGGAGGATTATCAGCTGAGATTGTGTGTGTGCATCTTTGAGAACTGCAAGTTGTATAACTTGTGTTGACGGTTCATTTAAGCGTGTTGTCATGTGTATAACTATATTGTTATAGTTCTTGCACTTTTAAAGTACTATTCTGCTCAGGTTTTTATTTCAGTGAGAACTGTTTTATGCTTATAAGATTAGTATTCTGAAATATATTGAATAAAAAAACCTGTTGGCTCATGTGTGTTAACGTCATGGGTCATATTTATGTATTATTATGTTTACATATATATTTATGTCTTACCATTTCAAATGAATCTCGATGTCATGTTGTTGGAGAGTTATAGTCATTAAATGACCTTGTTCATTTTATTACCTTTTCACTTCAAATCAGGTGGAAATGTTGTTATATACTTGTGATTATGGCTTTAGTGTATGTCGTCATATTTCTCAGAATTTATTCCATTTAGCAGAGTAACTAAGGGGAGCTCTAGTTTCCAAAAGCTTGACAGTTTTTGGTTTATCAAACTGAGTGACTTCAGCAAAATTGAAATTATAGATAGATAGATAGAGAGGTAGAGAGGTAGATAGATAGATAGAGAGGTAGATAGATAGATAGAGAGATAGATAGATAGATAGATAGATAGATAGATAGATAGAGAGGTAGATAGAGAGGTAGATAGATAGATAGATAGATAGATAGATAGAGAGGTAGATAGATAGATAGAGAGTAGATAGGTAGATAGATAGAGAGGTAGATAGATAGATAGATAGAGAGGTAGATAGATAGAGATGAGTAGATAAGAGAGTAAGTAGTAGAGTAGTAGATAGAGTAGATAGATGATAGAATAGAGAGAGGTAATAGATAGATAGAGAGTAGATATGATAGAGGGTAGTAGATAGTAGATAGATGAGTAGATATGTAGAGAGTAGATAGATAGAGAGGATAGATAGTAGAGATGAGGAGTAGAGTAGATAGGTAGATAGAAGTAGATAGAGAGATAGAAGATTAGATGAGGTAGAGTAGAGATAGATAGAGATAGAAAGATAGATAGTAGTAGAGAGGTAGATAGATAGATAGAGTAGATAGTGTAGATATAGATGAGATAGATAGATAGAAAGGATAGAAATAGATAGATAGATAGAGAGGTAGTAGTAGATGATAGAGTAGTAGAGTAGATAGAAGAGAGTAGTAGGTAGATAGATAGATAGATAAGGGTAGATAGATAGATAGATAGATAGAGATAGATATGAGATAGTAGATAGATGATATGATAGATAGATAGATGATAGATAGATATAGAGATGGATGGATGGATAGATATTTATTGATCCCCAAGGGGAAATTCAAGGTCCAAGTAGCTCAAGACAAAATACACATACATCATAAACCGGATGATAAAATATAAATATAAAATCCACATGAATAATATGCACCATAAAATAAAATCCACATGAATGTACCAAGGGATGTATTTCTGTTTGTGAATATAAATCTGGCATTAAGAATAATGGACATAATTCAATATTCAAGATATTCAGTGTTCGGGGTTATCATAGAAACAGACAGTATATTTAAGGTTAAGAGTAAGCAGAGTAGGTTTTTAAACACATCTGTTTAAACTGCAGATTCCACTTACATGTCTATTGCTCGGCCTTTTCCCTTGTTTTGTTGTATTTGTTTTGCTGTATTATTATGTATAGTATTTGTTTTGTTGTATTATTATGTATAGTATTTGTTTTGTGTATTATTATGTATAGTATTGTTTGTTGTTATAGTATATTTGTTTTGTTGTATTATTATGTATAGTATTTGTTTTGTTGTATTATTATGTATAGTATTTGTTTTGTTGTATTATTATGTATAGTATATGTTTGTGTTTTGTTGTATATTGTTCTGTTATTATGTATAGTATTTGTTTTGTTGTATGTATTTTTTTGCTGTATAGTATTTGTTTGTGTTATGTATTTTGTGTATTTGTATAGTATTTGTTTTGCTGTTAATTATGATTGTTTATAGTATTTGTTTTGCTGTATTATTATGTATAGTATTTGTTTTTGTGTATAGTATTTGTTTTGTTGTATTATTATGTATAGTATTTGTTTTGCTGTATTATTATGTATAGTATTTGTTTTTGTTGTATTATTTGTATTTGTTTATGATAGTATTTGTTTGTTGTATAGTATTTGTTTTCTGTATAGTATTTGTTTTGTTGTTATATATTGTTTTGCTGTATAGTATTTGTTTTGCTGTTATTATGTATAGTTTTGTTTGTGTATTGATTTTGTATAGTATTTGTTTTGTGTATATTATTTGTTTTGTATGTAGTATTTGTTTTGTTATGTATAGTATTTGTTTTGCTGTATTATGTATAGTATTTGTTTTGCTGTATTATGTTAGTATTTGTTTTGCTTGTATGTATTTGTTGTATTGATAGTATTTGTTTTGCTGTATTATTATGTATAGTATTTGTTTTGTTGTATAGTAGTTTGTTTTGCTGTTAGTATAGTATTTGTTTTGCTGTTATGTATTTGTTTCTGATATGTATAGTATTTGTTTTGCTGTATTATGTATGTATTTGTTTTGCTGTATTATGTATAGTATTTGTTTTGCTGTATTATTATGTATAGTATTTGTTTTGCTTTATAGTATTTGTTTTGCTGTATTATTATGTATAGTATTTGTTTTGCTGTATTAATATATGAATTCCCTGTTCGGCGTCCTTGAGTGCCAAGAAAGGCGCCTTTAAATAAAATGTATTATTATTATTGTTATTATTATTATTTATTATTATTATTAGGTTAAAACGAGAAAGAAGTGCTTTCGGAAGCACCAGTGACGTCAAGCTTCGGACGTCATCAGTCACGTGGTATTTCCTCATTTGACAAGCTCCGGTGAAACCGAGCGCTACACAGAAGCGAGCCGTGTAACAGGCTTCGGATCCTCGGTATCATCCGCCCCTCTCTCTCTGTCTCTCTCGCTCGCTCTCTCTCTCTTTCTCTCGCGCTTCCCAACACTGGCGAAAGGCAGACCAGACCCTGTGACCTCGCGACTGTTTGTCTGTTCAAGATGGCCGCTTGAGTGGGGAATTTACACACATCTCCAATAAAACCAACTAATCCAACAGCTAGCTTAGCGTGCTAACCCAACTTTCACTGCCTTTTATCCGAGAATGAGACGACGGCACGGGCGACGTTTGCTCCGATTTTAAAACGGAATATGAGCTCAGTTGTTGAGGAGGACGTCGGAGTTATGGATTAAAACGAGTGCTGGTAAGGTATTCCCAAACTAAACCAGGTTAACACACAGCAAGCTAGCTCCATTAGCCGGCTAACGCGTCCAATAATAACTAATAAGCTAACTTTAGCCTCACCTGCTTAAGTCACGTTCATTCCAGGTGACAAACAACATACTGGTTAATAATGGCTGACGTTAAAGAGGCTTAAGTAGTGTAAGACAGCCATATAATTAACAACTCAAGCTCACAGTGTTGAGTGGTTTTGTTGTGTTGAAATGTTACCTGCTAACGTCAATGATTTTATAAAATGTGTCCCCAGCTCACTGTTGTGCTTTTGGGTTAGTTAGCCTGTGTGCTAATCCTGAACTAAGATAAGTGTGTTAAACGGAGTAGATTTACATTCATGTTTAAAGTTGTAAAATTGTCACCCAAGCTGCCTTTCTTTTCTGGGTTGTTGTAAAGTTGTGGAAAGCTCTTTAACCCTTGTGTTGTCCTCGGGTCAAATGTGACCCATTTCAATGTGTTTTAAATCAGAAATGTTAGATTTATGTCAATCAAATTGCCCAAAAAATAACATGGGTGATTCCATACAATCTTCTTCAGGCAAAAATTAATGATTTACTTTCATTGAATTTTTGGGGGTGTTTTATTCAATCTTATACCATCTGAATTCCTTTATTTTTAATGGTTTCAAAACAGTATCCAGACTAAACTTTGACATCTACCCATCTGTGATTCACTCAACATCCTCAGATATTAAGTATTTGTCAAAATAATCCATAATTTCTCCCTTTTTAACGTATGTATAATGTGATATAAATGAGGTTTGTTGACCATGAATTCCAAGAATAAGTGTAAAACCTGTTATTAAACCAGCTCAGGTTTCAAAAAAAAAAGAAGAAAAGCAAAAGCATGGAAAAAGTGATAAATAAATTAGGAAAAAGTGACAAAAACATCGGAAAAGCACAACGAAATTTCAATTTCAATTTTGACTTGGAAGGACAAGTTCATGGTTAACGGAAAGACAACACAAGGGTTAAATGACAGGGACTTTGGGGTTCAATTAATGCCAAAATTATGTCACATGCACACTTTCAATGTCAACTGACGTAAACATTTGTATGTGTGGATTGAACTTGCACTCCCTGCCATTTAGCTAACTGTTATGATGAATGTCGTCCTGTATTTATATTATGCAGACTAGTTTGACACCGGTTGCCATGGGTGTTTAGCACGGCATCTGTGACCCGTCTGATTATGGGTCCTGATCGGTGATTTCATCGGTATTACAGCTCTAAACATCTCTACCAGGTAACCAATGCTGGAAGTATTCAGATAATTTACTTCTAATACTTCATTGTGAAATTAATCTGTAACAAGTAAAGGTCCTAAGTAGCTTACTTTCAATATCAAACGGTATAATCGTAATCTCGTTTTTATTCCGAAGTCCAGAGATCAGACTTCGATATTATACCAATAATAATAATAATAATAAGTTATGATCTTCATTGAACCCTAATGGGGAAATTACAATTATATGACAATATGTCATTTTGACATTAATAAAACGAGTAAATTCTCAGTACTTTTTAGTTGCCATTTGTATTTCATTTACTCAGAAGTATACAAAAAGTATTCTTTACTGTGTGGTTATTTCATATAGACTGTTTACTTAAAAAATATGATGCATCATTAGAAGTATAAAGTGGCTAAATTTAGCTTCACGTCAATCAAATGTGATATTAAGTTTGTTTCTTTGTTTTATTTGGATCCCCATTAGCTTCATCATACATTAAAAGCTATTCTTCCTGGGGTCCTACAATCTTTCCTTTGACAATACTCATTATGACGTTTCATTACCACACACAACACACACACACACACACACACACACACACATTTGAGATACAAATAAGTAAATCTTACAGTTAACACAATTAATACAATAAAATAAAACAAAAGAGACTTCTCCGAATAGAATAATCCATTTTAAGAAATACAATAACAAAAGCCCAATACCAAACTAATTTTGTATTAACTATTTAATTCCTTTGAAATAAATATGTCTTGAGTGATTTTTTTTTTTTTAAAGCCATATTGATGTTATAGTAATAATAGTGATCCAGTTACACAATACAAATGATAACATATCACCTTCAAAGGAGCTACTCTGTCTGTCTGTGTTGTTCGTACTTTGGGACTTTTGATTATTTCAACTTTAAAACATGTTTATGAAAGCTGGAGTCTCTGTACAGACGGAGCAGATGAAAGTTTTTAACAACTGGTAACTCCAGTCTAAGTGCATATTTAACTGTGATGATTAACCATAAGATGTGTATTTAGTGCGATGCCTTCCTCGTTCCCTTCTATATTTACCAGTGTGTCACAGCAGTACACAGACTAACTGAAGGATTATGTAGCACCACAGTGCATTGCTTCACCCAACTAACACATTTACTTGGGGGGAAAAAGAAGCGTCTCACTTTAGCGGTCTTTAGTGTCCTTTGCTGCGTCTTTATTAACACTGGTGTGTAGAGTCTCTGTGTGTAAAAGTCTCAAAAGTCAAAACCTTCCTACTGAGCAACGCAGAGACAGAGTACTAATTATCTGGAGATAGTCGTCACAGACAGTTGTAAGAGTTGTGTCAGTTCCAATAGTTGCAGGAAAATAATGTTAAATCATCTGATTTAAAAAAAACGCAGGAAGCTTTAGGAGGACACTGGACAAACTGCTGGACATTAATGACAATGCCAGCCACCCCCCCCCCCCCCCCTGCACCCCGTCATCAGCACCCAGAGGAGCCGGTTCAGTGGAAGGCTGCTCCTTCCCAAGTGTAGGACCAACAGACTCAAGGACTCCTTTGTCCCTCATGCCGTCAGAATCTACACCTCCTCACTGGGGGGGAGGAGGAAATAGGGCAGAGAAGACCATACATACATATATACATACAGTACATATACATACATACATACATACATACAGTACATATACATACATACAGTACATATATACATACAGTACATATACATACAGTACATATGCATACATACAGTACATATACATACACTTATACATACAGAATATACAACATACATGCTATACATACAGTAATATACATATACATACAGTACATATCATACATTATACATACAGTACATATCATACATACATACAGTGCATATGCATACATACATATGCATACATACATACAGTACATATACATACATACATACAGTACATATACATACATACATACAGTGCATATACATACAGTACATATACATACATACATACAGTGCATATGCATACAGTACATATGCATACATACATACAGTACATATACATACATACATACATACAGTGCATATGCATACAGTACATATACATACATATATACATACAGTACATATGCACACATACAGTACATATATACATACAGTACATATACATACAGTACATATGCACACATACAGTACATATATATACATACAGTACATATGCATACATACAGTACATATACATGTACATATACATACATACATACATACAGTACATACACATACAGTACATATACATACATACATACAGTACATATATAGATACATAAACACATACATACACACACACACACACACCTGGACTTACATTAATACCTGGACACTTTAACTAATAATTTATGGTTAATGTCTTTTATGTCTTTTCATTGACGAATGTTCTTATTGTTATTATTACTGTTATTTTTGTTATCTTTATACTGTCTTTTTTTTCTTGCTAAAACGTATGCTGGAAATTTCAATTTTCTTGCGGGAGTCTTCCCGAAAGGATTAATAAAGAGAAGTCTAAGTCTAAAGACAATAATCTAACGCATGCCATCTGGGCTTTAAATTTACTGTTTTGATCACCAGCCAACACGGCTAGTAGATTTTTAAAGTTACCAACCAATCAGATTTCCACTTGCCACGCTTTTTTTTTTTTTTTTTTTTCCAAACTAACTTAACTACTTAATTTCAGCTGCTCTGGTTATTTTGGCTCCGTTCCACTTGTCTCCTCCCGCTAGGCACGTAGTCAACGGTTGTACGACACGTCACCACATAGTGTTCATGGGAAATGTAGGATTAGTACTGCATATCCAAGCCAAACACACACAAAGCCGCCCAAATGTCTTGGTGCAAAACAGACCAATCTGGAAACATTTCAGCAGCCGGCCAATTCAGACAGACGCCTCACTTCCAATTTTTCAGCCAAATTGGCTAGAAATTTTAAAATGTAAACAAAGATTAACCAAAAGTTCATTTTTACCCGCATTTGAAGCCCTGTGTGCCATGTTTGGTCTGAAGTTTATTAGCAGAATCATCTAAAAGTCAGTGAACTACCAAATACTGTATCTTCTAGATACAGGCTGCACGTCTACAGTGTAAAATATAGATTTAAAGGTTCTTTATTAAAAGGCAACTGTTATTTTTAGAGGAGCGAGTGTTTGGTGATGTCCTTTCAAGCAGCTGATTCTTAGAAAATGTTGTTTATTTTTAACCATGTTACAGATTTGCTTTCCTAAAACTTGACCCATTTCTGACAATCCCTTGTGTGTGTGTGTTGTGTGTGTGTGTGTGTGTGTGTGTGGTGTGTGTGTGTGTGTGTGTGGTGTGTGTGTATGTGTGTAGTGTGGTACTTGTGCATGTTAGTGTGTGTGTGTGGAAGCTGTGTTGTATGCGTTATTAAATATAATAAGGAAGGCTATAACTGTAACTTTCAGCAAAAGACAATCACATTACTGTATCTTTATGGAAATGTACTGTCATAATCATCGTTTGTTGACATGTTCAATACTATAAAGGCGGGTTTGATAAAATCTAAATTAACCTTTTTTATTCGGAATACCGCCTGCTATCGTGGAAGACAACAAACGACAGACCGAGTTTTCCCTTTGAGTGTACGTTCGTACCATTCCATGTCTTTTGACACCATGTGTTCAACGAGGAAATGAACTAAAACTTCTGTGTTTGTGGCGGGTTTGCAACCATAAAATGACCTAAAACTTAATCGCAATTCATTATTAATTCGGCAAATAACGTTTCCATCGGCGTTTATCGCATACGCCGTATATCGATCAAGAAAAAATCCGACAAGACCGACGTATTTCTTTTGAGTAGATGTCCTTTAAATTTCATCAAATTTACTGTTTCCACGAGGGATTTTTCGTTGAATATCACTTAATTCAGATAAAAACGTGTGGATGGAAACAGAGCTACAGAGGAGAGAAGAAACTAGAAAATATTCACACATAACGAGCTACAAGCAACTGATTTAACAGTTGACATCTAGGTAAATAATCAACTGCTCTAACTTCCAGAGTCCAGTAGCCCACAAAAGCATTTTATCTTTACACATTTTTGAGTCGTCATGCAGGGATCTTGTGTTTCTTGTGTTGTTGGACAGAAATTGAGATTAGGATCTTTGAGACATTGGGGGGGGGGGGGGGGGGGGGGGTGATGCTCAAGCCTTGACCTTGTTTCTTAAGATGATTTATTTTCACTTCCACCCAAACAGGAAAGACATCAGACTGGCAAAATGTGTTTGAGATAATACTTTCAGCTCCCAGTATTACAACAAGTCTTTTTTTTTTTTCTTCTTCTCTTTAGGAATTGTAGGGGGTTACGGGCCCTTGGTTTCAGCCCAGCATGGACAGCTTCTTCAAGGCAGCTGTATGTGATCTGGACAAACTGCTCGATGACTTTGAACTCAACACCGGTAAGATCCACTACAGGGCTGCGACAATGACTTTCATTTTTTCGATTAATTTTGACTATTTTATCCATTAATTACATTGATTTGTTACATGTAAAAGAAAAATGTCCATCACAATTTCCAAGACCACGTGTTGACATTTAATTGCAATCTCTGTCAAAAAACACAATGTTTTTAATTTACAGTGATAGAGAAAAAGAGAAAAGCATCAAATTGTCACTTTTGAGAAGCCGGAAATAGTTACACAGAACAGCTGGACAGGATAGACATAAACATTTGACTACTATGCACAGATTCAGATTAGTTTATTGTAATTAAAGCATGTTAATAACATTGTCACCCAGATTCAGCAGTGTACACAAAGAAAAACGTGTTTTAGCTAGAATAAAATAATAAACGAAATCTAAAACCTACAATAAATGGAACAAAAGTGGGGGCATTTTGGGCCTTTATTTATAGGACAGCTGAAGACATAAAGGGGAGAATGAGGGGGAATGACATGCAGCAAAGGGCAGCAGGTTGGAGTTGAACCTGCTGCCTGCAGCTTCAAGGAGTAAACCTCTATGTATAGGCGCTCTCTACTAGGTGAGCTACCCAGGCGCTCGCAGAGAGCAAACTTAATCAGTGAGTTCTCGTGCAGCCTCTGGAGAGAAGCTCCACTTTAGCCTTTGTGTTCTGGCTGTGAGGCTGTGCAGCTCTTTGCCAGAGATTCAATTCAGATAAACTTTATTGTTCCCTCGGGGAAACGTTTTCTTGGACTCCAGCGCTGACAACTTTAGCTGCTCCTACAGCAATTAAAATCAATAAATAGAAACAATAAGACAGAGGTTAATACACGGGAAGAAGGAAGACACAGTTGATAAATGGAGAAGAATACAAACAACAGCAATTCAAAAGTAAACAAAGTGCAAATCAGTCAGACAATTGTGTGTGTGTGTGTGTGTGTGTGTGTGTGTGTGTGTTGGTGTGTGTGTGTGTGTGTGTGTGTGTACACATACAACAATGACATTTGTCAAAAGTAAGACAATAGTGCAAAGGTTACTGGAATAAATTAGGGTTGATTAATGTAACATGTTGCCTTTTATACATGAAGTTGGTGGATATGACAATATAGACACCGTAATGTCTGAGTCATATGATTTTTATGTGTCTAATTCTAAACTCCATTTAAAACATTGTTGGATGGAGTAGTTGTTTGGTCTATAAAATGTCAGGAAATAGCGAAACATGGATCAGTGTTCCCCAAAAGCCCAGGATGACGTCCTCAAATGTCTTGTTTTGTCAACAACTCAAAGATATTCAGTTTGCTGTCACAGAGGAGAGGAGAAACTAGAAAATATTCACATTTAACAAGCTGGAATTCATAAAAAAACAATCAACTAATCGATTGCCGATTTGATTTAAAAGTTTTGATATCTAAATGATCTTTTTTCCTTTTCTTAGTGCGTCTGAGTTTAACATGTTTTGTTCTTTCTTTCTTTATTACAGAGGAACTTGAGTGCAAATCTGTTTTCCTGAAGCCTCCTGTGTACCCCTTCTCCTCACTGGGCTCCCAGTGTTTGTCCTCCCAGGCGTCCACTGTCCCACCAAACCTCCCTGACCTTAACTCGCTTCATTATGGTTCTGCCACCAGCTGTCCCGACCGCTCCAGCAGTCAAAGCCGCGGCGCAGACGACCGAGAGGTCAAAGGTCAACCTCTCACGGGGGTGGACCTCCTCTCCTCTGTGGATCGCAGGCCGGCTCAGAGCTCCGCCCCTCCCTGCCCCGACCGAACTCTGAAGCCGGTGTGCGACCTCGTGAACGACACGAGCTCGGCCATCCTGGTCAGAGCCAACAGCCACGATGCGTTCAGCGAGATGGACATGGTGGAGAAGCAAATGGAGGAGGAAGTGGAGAAAGAGGAGGAGGAGGAGGAGGAGTTGCTGCTCGTGGACTTTGACAGCCCTGTGATCGCCGTACGCGGAGATGAGCTAGGACGGCCAAGCCAAAGCTCCGGTTGCGGAGCCGCCAAGGACGACCAGGCCTCTGCAGGGACAGACGAGCTGCTGGGTTTAGACTCCCATGAATACTCTGCATCGCTCAGTCTGCTGGACGTCATTCTTTCCGCTGCGGTGGAGAGGAGCTGCGAGTCCGCGGACGATTCGCTGCCCCCAAGCACCGTTGAGTTGGTGGAGAAAGAGGAGCGGGACGGTGAGGAGGCGGTTTGCACAAACCAGGTGCTAGGTAACTCTTTAGACCACTGTGAAGGGGCCGCTCTGCCAGCAGATAGCATTAAAGAAACAACAACATCAACCTCAGAGAATAAAGAGGACGGGCTGCAAGACGCCTCTGATCAACGCGAGGAAGAGTCTCCCGTTGGTTTAAAGTCGGCGGCTTCAGAGAGCGAAGCAGTGGGCTTATCCTGCCTGCCGCTAGCTGTGTCCATGTGTGGAGCTCTGGTGAACACGGAGATGATGGAGGAGGAGTCGGGGCGAGCCACAGAGCAGTGCGATGAGGCAGTAGATGTCTCTGAGAGCACAGAGGCAGACCTGTCCCTGTCAGCTGCAGAAGCCAGGGAGGACAGGTCCTGTTTAGAGGAACGCGTTACAGACAGCAGGGTGTCATCGGAGGGGCAGCGTCTCACTCTTGAACCTGCTGCCCCCCCCCTCGCCCTTTCTTCTGCAGACCTCGCCTCCTGCGAACGCCCGGAGCCCAGCCCAGTCGATCCACCCGAGTTTGGCTTTGAATATCTGCCTGAGAGCGACCAGGCCGAGCTGCTGGTCACGGACGAGGAGTTGGACGCGTTCCTGCAGGCGCACACGGAAGCAGAGCAAGGTAGAGGTGTCTCGTATTGCAGCAGCTCCCGGGATTTCACTCAGCCGGAGAGTCTCTCGGAGTCTCTCGGGGATCTGGAGGGCAGGCTTGTGGGAGAAGAGCTGCGGAGCTGTGGTCGAGGTAGACAAGAGGATCTAGAGGGTCTGGCTTCTCCAGAAAGCGACAGAACAATGTGTGTGTCCGTAGAAGGACGTTTTAACCCTGGTGCGCCGTCACAGGACTCTTGCAGACCTCCTTGCCAAGAAGAGTCAGAACTCTCCGCTGCGGAAAGACATTCTTTGACCAGCAACACTTTCCAGTCCCAGCACAACATTAGCCCCGATCAGCCGCCCTCCTATGGAGGCGCAAGACCTAAACAGCTACACTGCCACATTGCTAGATCTCCGCCAGCAGGGGACGAAGGAGAGGAGCAGGCTCAGACGCTCGGTACGGCGGAGAATGAAGAAGAAGGTTCACCCACAAGTCTTACAGAGGAGCATTGCAACATTAGGGATTTGAGCCCTATGTGCGCCTCTCAGGAGCATCAGGATTACAGCCCAGGGTATGATGAACTCTCAGAGCCCCCACCTTACCCCGGGGACTCACCCACAGATGGTGCCCGGCCTGTGAACTGGAAGAGAGAGGGAGCGGAGGAGCTGGGGAGCAGACAGCCTGCCTGGGTACCAGACTCTGAAGCTCCCAACTGTATGAACTGCTACCAGAGGTTCACTTTCACCAAGAGGCGGCATCACTGTCGAGCCTGCGGGAAGGTTTGTTAATCATACGCTACATATTGTTCCTTATATTCATCAAGTTAAATAACAACCCTTCTGGCAGTTAGAGATGGGAAGTAACAGTACTTGGGTAGATTTTTCTTATATTTTTACTTTAAAGAAGAGAAGTTGTCTCTGTCCGTGTTTTAACAGACACACCTGGGGTGTAGTTGGAAATGCAGAATCAGTTTTAAATACAGTCCTAATCTAGTCCTCAATGACAAGTTTCAAATAATTTCACAGGAGTTACTGTTGTCATTGTTAGCGTCATCAATACCAAATTCAGTCTAATTGCATTCAATCGCTCCAAATCATTGCGGCTTGATGGTGCCAACGTTAGCACGTAGTATGGATGGCGACATGATTTGAAAATGAAGAAAACTGAGATCCCAGAGATTCGGCAAACTAGCAGCAAGACATTCCCATCATCCTCGGCCTTATCTGAGAGAGATGTTTGAGATAGTATGCATTAAGAAGGACTCCTGGCCAATGTGCTGGTGAACTTCTTAATTAATGTCTGCTAATTCATATTACATCCTTTTTCTTTCCAGAAGCCATATTTGAGCACACACACATACAGGTAGATTCCTTTTAAATGATAAGGGGAAAATTATAAAAGTAAAAAAAACGTTTTTGTCTTTTTTTTTCTGAAGACCATTTCAGTCAAATCGTGTTTCACACATCTCAAATATTGGTTAAATGTCATAATTACCTGACAGATTACACTTTGTTAAACGCGTCTGGTTTAATATCGAGGCGGGCTTCCTCCCTCCCCCCCCTGCCCGGGCCACATCGCTACCTGGATGTGTGATGGCTAAATGAAATAAAGAGAGAGAGGGTGAAGGTCAGAGTCAACCCCCGGGCCCGCTGCACCGAGGAGTGAACCTCTCCTCGACCACCTGAGCTAACCGGGCGCCCAGGATTTTACAACAGGCTGAACTGCAGAGAAATGATGGGAAAATGTTCCTTCATTCATATAAACCGAGCAAAAAAACAGATGTGTGGAACTGTATTTTATCTTACATAACCAAAATTAAATTTAAAAAAAGTACAATTGGGTTTGTAAAACAAATCCCACATCAAAATAACTAAATAGAATATAATAAACTAAGAAGACGTAGTGAAGTCTGAAATAAAACAAGTATAATCTAAAGCCCTAGGATGTTTAAAAATTGCATCACCATTAGTTTAAAAAAAAAAAAATCTCAACCAGTTGTAAACTTTAAAGATTTATATTGATTTTTATTTGAGTCACGATGCATTATTACACCCTGTCTTTAAGCTAATATTCTTGGGGCCAATTGTAATTTTCACAGTTATATCACCAAGGGAACCGTAGTTTGTCCGTGTCTTTTACAGTGAACTCTTATGAATGTTTCACATAGAATTAAAATCTTCAGGGTTAAGATTAGATTAGATTCCACTTTATTGTCGTTACACAGGTACAAGGCAACGAAATGCACTTTGGGTCTAACCAGAAGTGCAATAGCAGCAGGTGCAGGATATACACTGGTTCCATAAGTGCAGGACATGGCTATGTACTGAATAAATATAGAGATGAATACTATTATAAAGAGACTTTTTACAGATATATTTGTCCTATGAATATAATATATAGATAATTAGTATTGTGAACAAGATTTACAGCTGGATATGTATTGAATATAATATACAGGTGGATATTTAAGCTAAATATATCATAAGATTAGCTGCAGTTAGCTGTGAAATGAAAGTGAAAGTTCTAATGTGGCGTGTTTCAGAAATAGTTTAATAAAACGGATTAAGTCCCAGGTCCAGATATAGCCCGGTGGATTGACGAGGTGCAGAGAGCATGAGTCAGCAGTTCTTTGTTCAGCTTCTCTATAGATCTCTACTGAGCTGCGTGTCCTAAAGACGGAGCTTAAGTCTGTTAAGGTCCAGTGATTAAAACAGCATTAGAGAAAAGCGTTTGTTATTGTTCACGGCACAAGTTATTCTACTTAAGTTAAGGGACTACACAGGCACACATGGTCGGATAAACCGTGATTTGTTGTCTTTTTTTGTTGTTGTTTTTTTTCTTTTTTTTTCTCATGTATGCAAATTTCTCTGTGGCATATCTGTCTTTGGTCACTCTGTTCTCTGTGGCAGGTGTACTGTGCTGTGTGCTGCAACAGGAAGTGTAAGCTGAAATACCTGGAGAAAGAGGCCCGTGTGTGTGTCGTCTGCTTTGATACCATACACAGAGGTAAGGCCCCTATTTTATTTTATTTTTTTTGTATCTCCACTGGCTTACTTGACCTGTTTGTATTGTATACACGTGTAGCTGTATACTGTCTCTGTTATATGCTCAATAAAGGCCGTAGTTTGGTCTGATCTGAGACTCACTTCCACATCTTTCTTACAGACATTTAAGCAAAGACTAGTTTCTAAATACATTTCAGTTCTTCCTCCTTTTGTTTCCTAAATGGAAATATTTTTAACTCTGTAGGTAGCGTAGTTGTCAACAGGAGTGCAGAGTCATTCAGGAGTTGTTTGATGGCTTAAAAATAATGTCCAGAAACAACAGAGACGATTTGTTTTATTCCAGCCTGTTCAGGGATAAAGTGTGTGTGTGTGTGTGTGTGTGTGTGTGTGGTGTGTGTGTGTGTGTGTGTGTGTGTGGTGTGTGTGTGTGTGTGTGTGTGTGTGTGTGTGTGTGTGTGTGTGTGTGTGTGTGTGTGTGTGTGTGTGGTGTGTGTGTGTCTCTCTCTTCTATCTGTGTCTCTATCTGTGTGTGCGTGCCTGCCTGCCTGCCTTACCTGGAGGGACATGTAACATTAAAACGAAGGCTGGCTTTTGGAGGGCCTTTCAGGCTTGATGTTGTTTTTTTGCCCCTAACGTCGACTTCCAGGCAGCGCCACCACCGTTGCCTTCAGTGCAGCTAACCTTAACCCTAACCATTGCCTAATCCTAGTGCCTCCCAGGCAGCGCTGCCTGGAAGGAGACGTTTGGGGCTTAAAACACCAAGCGCCGCCCTTCAGGGCTCGACCTTGAGGACTCAACCTTGAGGACGTCCCCAGCTAGCAGGGCCGTTCCTACTTCCTGGTTCCTTTTGGGCGGCCCGATGCAAAAAACATGTTGTTTAAAAGGACGGCACTGTTGTTGCCAACTTGGCCTTTTGTTTGTGTTGTGACTGTTGCACCGCTAGTCTCTAAATTCATTTAAATAAAAAGGTTAATCATTGATCATCTAAGCTAGTCTATGACGTTTCACCTTGAATGATTTTTAACTGATAATTAGATTTTGAATTGGTTTAAATTGACAAAATAATTGTGATTTAGGATTTTTCTCCCTAATCAAGCAGTAAGAGGGTGAATGTGTTAACAGGTGGGATTGATTTAAGTATTTTCATCCCTCCACAGGGACAGGCTACACCTGCGAGTCATCTTAAAATAGACCAAATTCAAAAGTTGTCATCAAAACTTAATAACATCCCAGTAACATTTTCATTATGCAGCTGATGAATATTTAAGACCGGAAACGCAAAGAAATGTCCCATACGAAGTGGCTCAGGGACTTTCTTCCACTTCTGTCTGAACATCTAGCAAACAGTCATATGAGGATGTGTCTTTTTATGAACATAAACTGCACGTTGTGTAAAAACAAAGATTAAGAATCTGATTGTTTCTGCTTCTGATGTTTACTTGTCTGCTTCGATGATAAGAGAGGTGTTTTGGACTGAGAGGGGGGAGAGAGAAGATGGAGAGGGCAGTAGAAAGGGAGGAGAGTTATTGCAGGACACTGCCATTTGTCCTTGGTGTGTGCGTGTGTGCGTGTGTGTGTGTGTGTGTGTGGTCTATATTAAGAAGGAGGTGATCCACTTTTGGCCGAGGCTCGTGTGGTGTGACGCGATCCCTCCCTCCCTCTCTCCTCTCCGTCACCTCTCTCCCTCCTTCCCTCCCTCCCTCCCTCTGCTCTCTATCTCTCAGAGCAGTGTGGTGAGCTGCATGTGATGCTTACCGCACGCACATCAGAGCCTAAAGCTAACAGGCTATTTTGGCTAACAACAGACGTAGACTCACAGGGAAAAGAGCGAGGTGCGACGTCAGGAATGCTGGGATGGGAGTGTCTAAAGTCAGCCTTAGGAATAGGCTCGCAGGGATTTGGACTGGTTGAGTTTTAGCAGAAGGGATGATGATGGTGATGATGAGGTAAGATACAATTCATCCGACTTCTGTTGTGTGTTTTGTTTGTTTATGTAGGTACTAAACTTAAAATGGGGTCACAAAGGGATTTCTTACTTGCCTGAAGCCCTGGCTGACTTTGTTTGTGCCTTGTCATGCTTTCCTTGCAAAACGAGATGAAACTCTCCTTGTAGGGATGATGCTATGGGACTGACAAGACACCTTTTTTATCCCATTAACAAGGGTCTGCATTATTGCACTATTGTAATGTCTTTACTGCGGGCTTCGTCCCAATGTGCTCGTGTCTCCGCGCTTTTGTTGTTGTCAGTACACAACGGATCGATAAAGATCTTTGATCCCTAATCAATGAAATGTAGACGAGTGCTGCGTCGGCATTTTTTGAGGGGAGCGTAATTGAATGGCATTGAGAGAAAGCCGCTCAGTCATAGCCAGCCTTTCTGGAAGCAACAACTCACGTCTGTCCTGAATGCAAAAACCTTCATTCATCTGCACTAAATAATGTACTGGAGGGGAAGTCGAGCTGCCATTGACTGCACTTGCATACCCTTTTACTATTATCATTTGATATGAGTCATGTAAACAGATAATCCGAGTTAGGCCTTGTTCCAAATGTAGAAAGACATCTGGGATATGCCGATATTATTTAGGTTTTAGGAGCATTCTTCGGACATGTATACAGCGCTACAAATATCTCATAGAACGATCGTTGACAGCAAACTGACGTTTGAAGCAAACTAAATAAATAGATAGAAAGGGAAAGCAGTGATTGTTTTGCCTGAGAAAACTGTCCCCCCCCCCCCCCCTCCACATTGACAGCACCTGGATGACCCTATTTATCATGCTTTTATTAAAATATCTGAACCGTCTGAATGAAATTGTGAAGTGGTCCAGTACTGATGGGGAAAGCCACAGCTCGACCCAGAATCCCTGTATTTTAAACAGTTACAAAGCATAGCTGGAACTATTTTGGACAGTACAGGTCCACGGCCTTCTTTATATTTTTTTATTTGGTCTGTGGAAATATTTATTATTATTTTTTAGTAATGAGCAAGTCTACTGCTGTGTGTGTGTGTGTGTGTGTGTGTGTGGTGTGTGTGTGTGTGTGTGTGTGTGTGTGTGTGTGTGTGTGTGTGTGTGTGTGTGTGTGTGTGTGTGTGTGTGTGGTGTGTGTTGGTGTGTGTGTGTGTGGTGTGGTGTGTGTGGGTGTGTGTGTGTGTCTATACCTTTGGGTATTAATAAAGTGACCTTGATGTAAACAGCGCACAGGTTTTTAATCGCAGTTTGCGACATGCAGCCTCCAGTTACAGTCAGCTCTGTGTGTTGTACACAAACCAACGCAAAGCTGGGGTAGGGATGCATGCCCAGGAGAAAAGCCCACATTCCTGTTAGGAAGGAGAAACACAGCTACTTTAAACATTATGAAAGACCTGGATATCAACAGGCTTTGCACAAACGGTGCAACGTTGATTTTAAGGAGGGTGGTTGAGCAAATGATAGAGGGACAATAAGTCCGCCAATGGTGGAAAATGTGACGACAAATCCTTCTTTGTAAACTGCATATAAATTGAAAAGTTAGTGGTGAATTCACTTTAATTAGCCATGTAAATGGCTTAGTTTACAAAAAGTTTTAAAAAAGTACTCAAATGAAGCTTTTTTCATGTGTTTTTTATTGAAAACAATAAGTAAAGGGCTTCCTCCTCTTGCCTTCTTCATGCAATAATACTTATTTTCAGTAAACGCAACATTTAAAGTGTTGCTTTGCATAATTATTTGGGGAGAAACTTAAGTCTGTCGATTAAAGGCTGTAGGTGGGATTGCAAAGATCCAGGACTTAGCCAAAAAATGTCTCAGTCCCTCCCCCTTTCTGCTAAAGCCCAATGGGTTTTTGCAAATTACACTACAGGCTGTAGGTGGTGCCAGAATTTAAATTACTTGCTTCACGTAGTTTTACTCGAATGTAGGGTCAGTTTCAGCAAATATGACAGAAAGGTAGATTTATAAGGCTTACCTACTGCACCTTTAAATCAACTAATCGATTATTTGACAAAATCGTATGAGTGTTAGTCAACTAACAGTTTCTTTAATAGAGGGCAGCAGTAGAAATGTAGCTACAGGAATATCCTGCTGTATATTGTGTTGCACATAAGCAGTTCCCAAACACATATGAGTCATTACAGTGCTCACAAATCACTGCCACTGCCGTGTGGTCATTGCAACGTGACTGATGGACTGCGTAGAGCCTTTCCACCATCACCGCACACGCACACTCACACTCAAGCTCCACTTCAGCTTCTCAGTTATCTGATTTTGATATCTGAGCACAAAAGAATCATCCTTCTCATCAGTTGATTCAGATACCCCTTCATTTTTAGATTTGTATCAGAATTAGAGCCCGACCAATTTTTTATTTTTTTAAAAGCCGATACCAATACAAATATTTGGTTATTTAAAAATCTAATATGCCAATATATTGGCCAATATATATTTTTAAAAAATCCAGAAATGCATAACAAAACAAACAGATTTTCCTAACATTAGTTATTCGTAGTTATTATGAGTCCTCACTAAAATAATATGATAATAATTTTTTTTATTGTAACAGAACAGAGGAACGTTAAAATATATTAAAGTTCTGATGAATAAAAATACAAACTTAACAAACAAGCAAACTTAAGATCTGAAACTTAAAGTCCTTTTGACCAAAAACACATTAACAAAAAAAAATCGGTCGTGCCAACAGGGACATTGTGGAGCATCCTCTGGTGGACAGACTATGCAACGCCATCACTAACAGGGACGTTGTAGAGCGTCCTCTGGTGGACAGACTATGCAACGCCATCACTAACAGGGACGTTGTAGAGCGTCCTCTGGTGGACAGACTATGCAACGCCATCACTAACAGGGACGTTGTAGAGCGTCCTCTGGTGGACAGACTATGCAACGCCATCACTAACAGGGACGTTGTAGAGCGTCCTCTGGTGGACAGACTATGCAACGCCATCACTAACAGGGACGTTGTAGAGCGTCCTCTGGTGGACAGACTATGCAACTCCATCACTAACAGCGACGTTGTAGAGCGTCCTCTGGTGGACAGACTATGCAACGCCACCACTAACAGGGACGTTGTAGAGCGTCCTCTGGTGGACAGACTATGCAACGCCACCACTAACAGGGACGTTGTAGAGCGTCCTCTGGTGGACAGACTATGCAACGCCATCACTAACAGGGACGTTGTAGAGCGTCCTCTGGTGGACAGACTATGCAACGCCAACACTAACAGGGACGTTGTAGAGCGTCCTCTGGTGGACAGACTATGCAACGCCAACACTAACAGGGACGTTGTAGAGCGTCCTCTGGTGGACAGACTATGCAACGCCAACACTAACAGGGACGTTGTAGAGCGTCCTCTGGTGGACAGACTATGCAACGCCATCACTAACAGGGACGTTGTAGAGCGTCCTCTGGTGGACAGACTATGCAACGCCAACACTCATAACATGGTTGACAGTCTGTTTTTATTTAATTTTTCAAATATTCATTTATGATAATCATTTATTTGTCATTATAAATGATTCTGATAAATTAATAAAAAAAGAAAAAAAAAAAGATTGGTTATTGGCAGTTTTAAATGGCGATCCCGGGAAATGCGTAATATTGGTTTGCCGATATATCGGTCTGCCTCTAATAAGAATTCTCCAATGTCAAAGAAACTTTACCCTTGTGTCAGCGTTAATTTGAAGTATTGGCGACACAAAATGTGTCCCAACGGGACAACACAAACACCGTCATAGCTGTGAAAACGTGTATTTCAGATTGGAACCTGTTAATCTTTATTGATTATATTTTTGTTTCTATTTGCCTTTTTCCTCATTCCCTCAAAATGAATAAAGTTCCATTGTGTCTTATCAGCTACTATATCACATGTTCAAGTTGTTACGGCCAACGTGTTCATACACATCCATCAATTTAGCCCCGCTACCATTTTGCACAGTTGGCAATAAGTATACGATCAGCCTGTCTCAGCTGAACGCTAGTTTCTTTCCTGAAAGATTTGCACTTTAGTATATTGAGGCAGAAATTTCTTCTAACAACATAAACTAAACAATACCAAAAATCAACATCATTTAGCTCAAAGCACTGCTAATAAATGTGAATGTTTGAATGATAAACTGCTGTTCAGGAGATTATGTTTACCTTCTTAGTTTAGGAAGTCAGCATGCGTGCATCTGAACAGGCAGCGGTGGATTTTTGCTACAGCTGCACTTTTTTTCTTCTTCAATTGCCGACTTCTACTCTAGCATAGGGTCAGTTTTAGCAAATACAACAGACAGTTTTACCTACTGCACCTTTTAAGTGAAGTGTACTTCACTTGGGACTGATATCTGAGTTAAGAGTGGATTAGTTAATCTACTAATAACTAACTAATTTTAACACACCTCTATGACATGTTTGCCCTTGTAGCCCAGGCCCTGGAGCGGATGATGAGTCCTGCTGGTCCCAGTCCGAACCCCAACGTCCCGTCTGAGTACTGCAGCACCATCCCCCCCCTGCAGCAGGCTCGAGCCGCCGGCACGCTCAACTCCCCTCCGCCGACCGTCATGGTGCCTGTGTCCGTTCTCAAACACCCAAACAACGACAGTATGATTTCTCTTTAAATACTGTACATACTTTTACTGTTGTTTTCCTGAACTGTACCCTTGAAAAGACTTTCCGTTGTCGGTGTGTCGTCAGGTTGTCCTCGGGAACATAAGCGCGTGTGGTTCGCTGACGGCATCTTGCCCAACGGAGAAGTCGCAGACACCACCAAGCTGTCGGTGACGAGCCGCCGGAGCTCCCAGGAGTTCAGTGCCGTCTCTCCGGACCAAACGACAGTAAGACACAGATACTGTGCATCATCTACGCTACAGGGAAACACTGGATTCTTAGTTTAAGTTCTTTAGTTTATATCTCCTTTTTTAAGATTCATTTTTGGCATTTTAGGCCTTTTATTTGATAGGGCAGCTTAGATATGAAAGGGGGGAGAGAAGGGGAATGGCATGCAGCAAAGGGACGCATACAAAGGGCCTGTAAACAGGGCGACCGCTTTACCAGGTGAACTACCCCGACGCCCCTTTTAGCTCCTTTGTTATCTTGTTTTGAGTAAAAATTGGTTCTTTCCCTGGTGGTTAATAGGCTATGTGTTTGTTTTACTGAGCTCAGATAATAAATATTGAAGGAAGGGCTGCACCATATGAGAAAAATATGCAATAACGATATTACTTTGCACTAAAGAAACTGATGTTGAAGTGAAGTCAGTTCTGCTGTTTTCAGTATTCTGCTAAAATACAACAAACTGCTCGTTGAATTTAAAACAATCGAAAGGAAATATTTTCTAACATTCTTTTATTGAACAAATTTAACAATGAATTGAATGGCACGCCTAAAATAAAATGACATTTTACTGTGCTGTTTTCTACTAATATTCAGATACAGAGTGTCTTTTACGATGTGTTGCAGCCTTCTGCAATGTGTGTATATTGCTCCAGTTGAGAGCCCTAGTTTAAGTATAATGGGACCACAGTCACTGACTCTCTCATCTTTCAGCCTGGGTCAGAGGTCGGAGTCGGTGGCTCCTCGGCCCCGGAAGCTTCTGTTGCTGCGGAGGTGGTCCGACCTCCGGTGTCCGGACCCTGGGACTATGCCCTGCTCTCTGGAATCGGTACTTCAGTGAAGAGGGTTCCCAGCCTGCTGCCAGATAACGATGATGAGCTCCCTCCTCTGCTTATCACCACTGGAGAGGAGGAAGCGGGAGGTTTGTCTTTTATTTTAGTTTTGGTTATTTAGTAAGTTATCTCCTTTTCAGACATGCATGTCTTTTACGCGAATGTGTTTGCAGCTTAACATGTTGGTCTTAGTGATCCTGAGTTGCTTTTACGTAAAAAAGAAATATAGCAATCTAAATAACTAGGTCAGACCTATAATTTCTTTCTGAAACTTTCAACACAGCAGCATCACAACACACAGAGATTAAATGCACGTATTGTTTGCCTGATTAGGATCATCGCCTATACTTAAAGAAAATAAAATCTGGTTAATGAAGAAAATAAATATGTGAATGCAGCCATTCTTATATTGTTGGGGAGATTGTTTTCTCATGTCATCAGTCTGTAAAACATATTTCCCCTCAAGGTGTCCGATCAAAGGGTACAAAATGTACACCCACGGTAATAATCGTTCCCACTATTGTTTTGGATCTCATGCATGTAAGTGTAAATGTGCTCTGCTGTGTTTCCTCTGCAGATGTTCTGGTGGAGGAGAGCCCGGCCCCGTGCCAGATTCTGCACTTATTAGAGGAAGGTGGACCTCGACCGCTGACATTTGTTCTCAACGCCAACCTGCTGGTCAATGTCAAACTAGTTTCCTGTAAGTAGGTTAAATATATCTCGAATAAATCTGGATACTTTCAACATACATAGCACATACTATATACTCAGGGTCGCATATAAACGTTCTTAAAAAGTCTAAAAAAACTTCATAATCAATTAATTGAATCATTAAATTCGGTCAAGTATTGTGTTCCAGGTCTTAATTTTCCTACGTCCGTGTAACCCTGTCTCATTAAAAGTCTCCCGCAGCACTTTGAATGTTTTTTTTTTTTAGTCCTTGGTGTTGTAGTTCTCTCTTTTACTACTCCAAAAATTATTTTGTTGTATATGTACCAATTGGTATTACTCACTGTCGCTTTTATTCAATTTGAATACATGTATTTACTTTGCAAGTAATTGTATGACTCTGCATTTTGAGGGACTGCTTATTCTAGTGCCTCAATTACACTAGAATAAGCCTCATAGCTTTAGTGCATAACCTTTTGATATTAATGAACATGATTACATTCAAGCCGTTGCCAAATGAGTTGCTGCAAAGCAAATTAAGACCCTCAGCTCCACACAACTCTCTCTGGATTTCTCAGTCTGACTATGTTCAGGAGATTGTGGCGTCCGGTGACTTTCCCACACAGAAGCTCGAGTGAAGATAATGACCTCTTCTGAAGAGTCCATCTTGTTTTTTTATCCTCCGTGTCCTCCTTGGCTAATAGCAACTGTGTGAAGGAGGGGTGGGGGGGAGCGGTGCGCGATCACTGAAGGCTTGTATCATGTGGACGCGCCAACACTTTTGTTGTTATTACTTAGTATTCCTCATGGGGGCAACAGAAACTACGCACTGTAGCTTTAAATTTGACGTGGTAAAACCTGCAGAAACCCTGATACTGGATACAAATGAGAACGATGTGTGTCTTTGCATGTTTTCCCACAGCGTCCCTGTTGACTGTGTTTTTGTTTTGTCTATCAGACTCCTCTCGGCAGTGTTGGTGTTTTGGCTCAAACGGGCTGCAGGCTCTGGGACAAAGAGAGCTGGTGTTTTTGTTGGAGTGTTTACCAGAAGAAAAAACTCTTCCAAAAGACCTCTTCACACTCTATCTCAACATTTACCAAGAAGCCCAAAAAGGTAGAAACGACACGCGCGCACACACACACACACACACACACACACAGGCTACTTTTCTGCCTTTTACAAAAACAAAGACTACAGAGTTGTGATCTTCTGTTACAGGGAAGTTTGTGGAGGAGCTGGATAATGTGACATTCACAAGCAGTTTCTTGGGCAGTAAGGACCACGCTGGGATGCTCTTCTTCTCTCCAACCTGTCAGCCTCTAGATGGCCTCACGCTCCCACCTCAGCCTTTCATGTTTGGATTACTCGTCCAGAAGCTGGAGGTGCCCTGGGCCAAAGTCTTTCCACTCCGACTGCTCCTACGGCTTGGCGCCGAATACAATGGTGTGGAGCTTTCACTACTTCCCTGTTATCTTTGTCTTTAAACAAAAGGCCGATATAGTTTAACCTTCTAAGGACAAAAGACACACCGGCGATTCCAAGTAATGTTTAACAACACTCCTACTCAAAAAGCGATACAACATGTTATTTTAGACGTTTATATGCTATTTTATTCATATATTACGCTACTCTTGTAAACCCAAGACTTTTGTAAACTTATTTCAAGCACCAAAAACAATTTGAGTGTAGGTATGTTTTCATAAGAGATTTGAGAAATTTCAAAAGAAATTCAGCTTTAGTGCCAAATTATATCTCTATACATTGCTCTGGTACAAATTTGGCCGTCACTTTACAGAAAGCTGAGTTTGTTCTGAACATTTTGATATGATTCACATTTTGACTACATTTTTGACTAAACATTTGTTTATGCAAATACCCTAAAAAAGGAGAATTCAAGAAGATATGTAAAAAATGCCCTTAAACCACAGAGGGTTAATATTGTCTTGAGCTCACACCAAGACAATATATTGTTAGTAATATGTCAAATATTTTGATTATCTTTTTTTAAATGTTTTTATTGTCTATTCCATATATCTTAATTGATGACATGTATTGCTTTTCACGTCATTAATTCTCTGTGAACTCGGAGAAAGGTATTCATGTGTTTTACTTTCTGAAGCATTGACTACTGTAATTCACTCATAACAGTAAAACACGGTCACGTCTTCAAAATCATACAGAAAGCTCAGCCAGATTGTTGCCTGGATCACACAAAAGAGATCACATAACCCCCAATTTTAGCCTCCCTGCACTGGCTTCTAGTTTATGTTTTAATAGTTTATTTGAACATGTAAAAAAACATCAAACATTTTATAAAACATTTATACTCATGCATTCATGCATACATATGTAATTAAAATGACAGAGAAATAAGGTCATGTACTTCTTAACACAGTCTTCCAAACTTGAAAGTCATTCAAACAAAACAAAAGATTTTCCATGTTCAAAAGGAGTTGGAAGAAGTTGATAAACAACTTATTAGGTCCGACCCCCTTTCTCTACTTTTATCCTTTAGTAAATCTTATGCTTCAGTTATCTACACATTATTATTTACACATCGTAGACACAGATGCATACATACACAAACACATTTACACTTTCTTCTTCTTCCTATACCATTTATCCATAGCAGATTAAATAACACATCCATACTAGACTTAGTAAATAGACATATTAGTATGTAGATATATTAGCATATAGATATAGTTAGCTTCATGATGGGTTGATTACTAAGGTTTTACCATCTGAATGCAATCTCCGATTGTACAACAAACTCTGTCAGTTTCAACAATCCCCCGATCTAGACTTAGAACTAGAGGAGACTGTGATTTGACTGTCCGACTGTCAGAGACCTAGACCTCTAAAACAGTCTTCCTGTTGTCACTAAAAAAAATTTTAATTGCCAAAAAACTCAATTTTATAAACTTGCCTTTTTTTATAAGTTTGTTGTTGCGTGGTTGTTGTTTTGTTTTCTCTCTCTTACTTCTGTGTAAATTTATTACAATTTGTTCCTTTTTTAATGGGATTGGAGGGATAGCACTTTGTATTTTTTGTGAAGCACATTGTACTTTGAAAAGTGCTTTGTGAGTAAAGGTATTATTTATGTTGTGGTAATAAACTAAATAGCTTTTCTTTCTCAGTTTATCCCACTACGCTGACAAGTGTCCGTTTTCGGGACTCTGTGTATCGAGAGACGGGACACACCATAATGAATCTGCTGGCTGTAAGTACTAAAGCACAAGCAAACCGTTGCATATGCACATTATTGACATAGTTCAGTGTTCCTAAACTGTCTTTATCCACAGGACCTGAGGAACTACCAGTACAGTCTGTCAGTTGTGGAGGGTTTGAGGATCCACATGGAGATGGGTCACAGCTACATCGACATCCCTAAATGTAGCTTCAATGAGGTGAGAGAGCTATAAACGAATACATTTACATTTAAGGACATTTAGGTAAGACATACTTTTCTGTCTCCCCTAGGGCTGGGTGATATGGAGAAAATCAAATATCATATTATTTTTGACCAAATACTTCGATATCGATACGATAATGTAGTGTTGACTATTGATGCTTTAACTAAATAGTTACAGAATGAGATTTTTGATAAATAATCACCAGTAGTGTGGATATAATGACTAAGTGGGTAAAGGTAAATAATAGAACAGTTACAATAGTCTGGTAAGTTCAAAAAATGACATCACTGTACTGTAATGCACCCTTTAAAACCAGGAAAAGACGACACTTATGCCATATTACGATATCCAAAATCTAAGCCGATATCTAGTCTCCCCCATGAGAAATTTTAAGTAATAACAACAAAACTGTCAGTGCGTCCACATGATACAAGCAACGGCTTGAATGTAACGGACGTTTATTAATATCAAAGTTACTCAGTAAAGCTTTACTTACCTATGGTTTTCAATGCAGGATTTTTACTTGAAGTGGAGTATTGTGTGCGGTGGGATTAGTACTTTTACTTAAACAGGTCATAAAATGCTGCAAACGCACAGCTCTGCAAATGTGTTTTCTGTGGTTAACAGATGCAGAAGGTGGTGAACGCGTCCAACGAGCACGTCATCAGCATCGGAGCCCGTTTCAGCTCGGAGGCCGACTCTCACCTGGTGTGTTTCCAGAACGAGGAGGGAAGCTATCAGACGCAGGCCAACAGCAAGCCTGGGGAGACCCGCACAGGTGAGAGCCACCGGTAGTCCTGCCTACTCCTCCGTCAGATCAAAGTGAAGAAGAAGAGTGAGCTAAAAAAAAAAAAAAACACCCATCACAAATATCCACATTATGTTGTGGTTACCATTGTCTTGATTCTGTTTTTTATATATAGTATATAATACATAGAGATGAGCCGGATACTCGGCTGAAACGAGTATCCGATACGGACAAAGCCCTTTGGCGAATACAAGTATTATACGAGTAATACGAGTCAATATCTGTGCTCGGTTTGAATAAAAATCCTCATTGGGTAGCTGACCGTGTGACTGCGTTCTGTGATAGGCTAGTCCCAGCGCCCCTCCCCTACACTATTCTGTGATAGGCTAGTCCCAGCGCCCCTCCCCTACACTATTCTGTGATAGGCTAGTCCCAGCGCCCCTCCCCTACACTATTCTGTGATATTATATATTCTGTTGCCATCTGAAGCTCAATGCTGATGCTGTCATGTAAATAGTTTTCTAATCAGCAATAAATATAACCATTTCTGATCAACTCATATCAATTCCATGCTTAAAATAACATACCGGTTAAAGCCCCGCCCATTTCAAGACAACCCGACCCACTTCCGGGTTAAATCATGTCCACTTCCGGGTTAGGCCCCCCGCCCAGTCCGAGTACAGACAATTCATATGGTTAACAGATACAGATAATGCTGTACTCGTGTGTGTGTGTGTGTGTGGTGTGTGTGTGTGTTATATATATATATGTGTAATATATAATGTTATATATATAATATATATATATGTATTATATATATATTATGTGTGTATATATATATGTATATATGTGTATATATGTATATATATATGTGTATATATATTATGTATATATATGTGTATATATTATTATATATATGTTGTATATATATATTATATATATATATATATATATATATAATATTATAATATATGTGTGTGTGTATATATATATAATATATATATATATATATATATCCGGTGCTCTGTGTTTGTTAGTGTACAGTTTGTGGTTTCAAGGGCTAATGTCAGCTTCATTCAAATCAGATTTAAGTAATCTACTGTGTTGTGATTTTTTTTCAAAATCAAGTGTGGTTCAAACGGGCGAAGGCCTCGTAGGCTACATTGCATGCATTGTTTGGGAGAGCCTACTGGATTTGTGTTTGTTGTTCAAAATCAAAGTGTGGTACAAGGAACGTCCCGAGCACATTGAGTCTGTCTGCGCGACGCCCTAGAGCAGAACTTTTCTCTGGGCAGATGGGTGATGGTTCAAAGCCCTCCAGAGAAAGTCACTGCGCGCCGCCTGAGGGAGTCAAACAGGACTTCCCAATTACCCTGCGGCAGAACATTAGCACAGCTCGAGTAAACCACTGTCCGCTGGTGCGAAAGTACAAGTCACACCAGTCCTACTTCACACAATGTTTACACACTGCGTCTTCTTTAGCACCACACTCTACTGCTACATCCATCGGCAGTGGCGAATTAACTAAGTACATTGCACTAGATCTGTACTTAAACTACAATATGAGTACTTGTACTTTACTTGAGTCTTTCTTTTTATGTCACTTCTACTTCTACTGCACTACATTAATCTGGCAGTTTTAGTTACTAAGATTAATACTAAGATTTGTACTTTATAAAATACAATGTTCAATTATATATTAAACTACTCAACATTATATGCTACTTCAAGTCCAGCTGAAATGATTAGACCATTGACCCTCATGTTGTCCTCGTTTTTTTTTTGTCACAAAAATGGGCCGTCGAAATAAGAGCTGAAAATGTCAACATTAAAAATGTCAAACTTGGGAAAAAGCACCAAAAACATTGAAAAATTGACAAATGTGGGGGGGGGGGGGGGAGCGATAATGATGATGAAAAAACGTCACCAAAACTTAGGGTTAAAAACTTAGTTGATTGACAGAACTGTTTGGATTGTTTCTAGTTTATTAAATGTGATGATGTTTCTGCATTTGGTACTTTTAAGTACATTTTAAATGCAGGACTTTTACTTTTATTCTACTTGTGTCTAGTACTAATCAAATGTTTTTGCTCCTTTTTAATTCACTTTGTTTTCTTGCTTTTACACAACAAATAGAGGTGTAGACAGAAGTCAAAGAAGATTTAAAAACCAAAATGCATTATTAGAGGTCAAACCGCAAGGTAGCGTGCAGAGACACAGTCGTGCAGCGCAGGGACACGTCATACACGTCATGTTGCTTCTGGCTTCGGTTGTGCCTTCACAGAACAGCAGCAACCAGGTGAAAGGTGAAATAATGTAATTTAACGTTTGAGCGCTTCCTCCTGAGTTGACAGTTTTTACTGTGGATCGTGTGTGGGCAGTTTAAGGATCTGTTTCTTTTCAATCATTTTGTTGAACACTTTTTATCGTTTAAAAAAAGGCAACATTTAAAACACTTGTGTACAAACTGTACAAAGACTTTCCCAAAATGCAACACACACACACACACACACAGGCTATAAAACTGTTTCCCCGACGGGTTTTTCTGGCTGAGCAGGGGTTTTGGGGAAACACAAAGAGGGACTTTTGTATTCATAAGTGAACCCTGTTCTGTAAAGTTAAATAGGAGTTTTGAAAGCCAGGTCCAGTTTTGTGTAGGAAGGGAAGTGGTTGAAAAATTTTATAACTGTAAAATGTTTGACTTCCGGTTTTCGTTCCAAACCCCTCCTAAAAGGGGCCGGAGGGGGGGTCTGGTACTCCCAACAGCTTAAGGGATGGGAAAAAACCATGTTCGGGGTTTATTGGCTTTTCTTAAAACCAATCACAATGTTTTGGGCGGGGGCTAAGCCCCGGGGAGGAAAAACAGAGGTAGTTTAGAAGGAATTGTTTTGGGGGAATGTGTAGTTAAAAAAGTTGTTTTTAGTCGTGCAACAGACTTATCGTCCACTAGCTGTTGGATTTACCCTGCAGAGATCTGACAGCGTTAAATAGTCCAAAAATGCACAAATCCCCACAAAATCCCAAAGGGAAGGATTTCGGCCCAAATAATGAATCCGCGGTTTTCTGCAGCAACGGATCAACCCAGAAGTGGAAAAGTCAAGCAAGGCCCACTTGAGGGCGTGTTTAAGACAAAACGTTCAGTATAATGTGATTCAAATTTTAAAAGTTTAGTCATCGTAATGTGATTTTCTCCCTTTAATGATCCTCTGCAGCAGAGCCAGCGGGGTCGATGGCAGACCTCTGGACGGAGTCCGCAGTGTGAGGATGCAGCAGGACACGGAGTTTGAGTCGGACGGACGCACCATCAGATGCACAGAGGTGAATTTAATCTATATGATTCTCTGCACACATTTCATGCTCTGGATAACAGTCCGAAGGTTGGTAACAGTCCCTTATTGCACCGTGGGTCGGAGAGAAACGTATTTTCATTTGCTCTGTAAGTCGGGCACGTATTGCAGAATTGACAATAGAGTTGACTTGACTAGACCTGCAACTATTCCAGATTTTGCTGTGCAATTAATTGTCTGAGATATAATTGAGATTGAAAAATATAATTGTCTCTTCTAGTCAAATACATTTGGATACATCTTCTGGTTATATAATCCCTGTCATGAGACCAAGATAATATTATAACACAAATACACAGCCTGTATGACGTAAACAACGCCTCTTTATTATTATTAAACAGTTCCAGCTGTATGTTTGTCATTTTTGTTGCTATAAACGTGTTTGAAGTGCCAACAACTTACAATTGAAATGATAATAAAAACATGTAGTCCGACCAATAATCACTTATATAATTACAATTTGGCATATTTAAACAAAATCAACAATAACCAGTCATGCGCCTTAAGACCTTAGCTGATGTTAGCAATTAATTGTAGTTAAACAAAGAAACTGTGGTTATGTAAAACCATTTGACAACTATGTATATATTATTATACTTGGATGGCCCTTTTTATTTGTCTGTGTGTGTGTGTGTGTGGTGTGTGTGTGTGTGTGTGTGTGTGTATATATATATTATATATATATATATAAATAACCTGTGCTATCTGGGCGCCCGTGATATATTTTTAAAGTGCCATTTTTAACTGAGATTTTCTTTCAACCAACACAGTAAAATCACAGAGCGTCTTTCGCGAAATGTTTATTGCGCCAGTTGATTTGCGATGTCGAAAACGAACCGATAAATTGTGCAGCCCCTAGTTCTGAGTACATTTACTGGTGTCAACAGAAAGGAGTGTTTGCGTGTCTCCTGCAGGTCTTCTTCCAGCCCCGGGCCCCGGACTGCAGCGTGGTGCCGGTGCTGTCGTCCTGCAGCGGGTTCCAGAAGGAGATGGCTCTGGCCGCCTGCAGCGCTCTGACGCCGCACCTCGCTGTCCTCGCGTCCAGCGGCATCAACTCGCTCTCGCTTCGCATCTCTACACAGGCTGACATGGTACAAAAACAATAGGGGAGTTTGGGAGATATGTTACATAATAAAGAATACATTAGTGAGAATTTGCCACCGCCATTGAAACCACTGGCAAGGTTTTTTTTAGTGTCTAATTTATAGACAAAAAAACTAACAGAATTTTAAGAAAGGAAATATTGTTACACCTATTTTCCTATTTGAATACAATAATACAACAGCCCACCTTGCAAACCTGTGAGCTCATAAAAACACACTTCATTCAAACTCAAAACCAAAAATAGTTTTTTTTTTAAATTTAAGATATTTTTATTTTATTTCATGGATCCAGGATAATGTGCATCCTGATAAAGTTCCCTTGGCCTTTGGAATTAAAATAACCACACACACACACACACACCACACACACACACACACACACACACACACACACACACACACACACACACACACACACACACACACACACACACCACATCACTCATCATCATCATCATCATCACATACCCTTCACCATACCTAGAGATAGGCATGGTTTTATTTCTAATTGCTTGTTTGATTTGCATTGAGAGATGATTTTATGGAAAGTTCCCCCAATTAGCTAATAATAACAGTATTTAGGCAGCTTTATTAGTATAGCACGTTTCAGCAACAAGGCAATTCAAAGTGCTTTACGCAAAATCAGTTCAACAGATAAAACACAAGTATAAACATTAAAAAATGAAAACATTAAGACACTACACATTCACACTTTTTCTTTAAAGTGTTACCCTTCGAGTATTTCTCTGTATTACACAACCTTTATACTTATTCCTTTTCCTCAAAAAAATTCATAAAACACAGGTGTCATAAGCATTTAAAACCGATAAAACACATAAATAGACAGTTTAAAAAAAAAAAAGACTACCTTCACCCTAATTAGTCCGTGTTAGTGCTCCTTTGGTGATCCCCCTCAGTGTCTCTACCCTTCACGACTCTATTTTTAGAGACGTTACCTTTCGTCTCCTTGGACTCTTCTTCACACTAATTAAGCCGATCTAGCGCTGCCTTTCGTGGCAGCGTGGCTACTTAACGACCGTCTTTGCGCGATTTTCAGATCTTTCGACACTACACATTCACCCTTTTCCTTTAAAGTGCTACCCTTCGAGTCTGTCTTTCTTTGTCTTTCTCTGTATTTAGAATAACGTCTGCTCTGTTGAGAACCAGTCGGCGTGCTGAGTGTTTCCCCGTGTGTTCGTTCCCAGGTGGAGTACCAGGCCGGCTCCGGAGGCAGGCTCCTCCCCCAGCGCTACATGAACGAGCTGGACGGCGCTCTGATCCCCGTCATCCATGGAGGTAGCGCGAGTGTACCACAGACAGCCATGGACATGGAGTTCATCTTCTACATCACACACACCATCTAACGCACATGCACACACACATAATGGTGGTTGACCACATTGAGAGAAAAGCGGTTGATCGTGGCGGGACATGCTGATGCAACGGCTCGTTTTTTGGGGGGGTTTTTTGTGGCACGTGAGGACACGCAGCCGCCGGCACTACGTTCCCACTCTGAGGTTGAGGATGTGTTTCTCTGGAGGGATGCAAACCGAAGCGTTGTGCGTTTGTGTGTTTTCGTGCTCACCAAAGCTGCTTTAACACAAGAAGCCAAACACTAACCAAGGATTACCACGGCGACGTGACCAAATACAACCAAACTATTCAAACCATTTTTTTCTTCTTCTGCTCTGCCTTCCAAGGCTCCCCGCTGGCCCCCCCCCCCCCCACCCCGTCAGCTCGGAGCACCTCAGTGAATGTTTCCCACGGACGCTTCTAGCGAAATGTCTCTCATTTGGATGTATTTATTATATTTTAATACGGGCTTATTGAATGAAATGATCATATTAAAGCAAGGGACATTACTGACTGCGCTGTTCCGTACTTTAGAGGTGGTACATGGGATCAGGTGCTGGCTCAGTTCTTAAAATGTACATCACAGGGATGAAAAGAAATCTCATTTCCTCTCAAGGTTTAATACACTTTCATTTCATATGCTGGTTATGACGACACGGCACAGGAAAACACCGGGCCTCGTGCAAGAACATTTTCTTTTCATAAACTTCTGAGTATTGTCCAGGCAAAGTAGCGTTTAACAACTAATTGTAAAATAATGTTTTGCAGTTTAGATCATTTCTATGAGGTGTACAGAAACACACTAAAAGTCCTAAGAAATCCTAGTTGAGGAAATATGTTAAATTCTCATTAATCCGAGATGTGTCCGATAAGGCAGGGCAACAAGACACCCCAATGGGGCTATTTTGTTCCTTTAATCTTATCAAAATGAAACTTTACACAATGAAAGTACCCATGAAAGGTAAAATATTTTATGTTTTATGTTTCTTTGAAAATGAATTTTAATATGCAAACAAGCTATACACTAATCAAATAGGCCCAAAATACACCCATATAGGCTAATTTTTTTTCTTTACTCCTACCAGAATAAAACTTCACATAGTATCATGCATACATCATGTTTTTTTTTTTTTATCCTCGGTGTCCTCCTTGGCTACTAGCAATTGCGTGGGGTGGGGGGGGGGGGGGGGGATTACGGAAGGCTTGTATCATGTCAACGCACCGACAGTTTTGTTGTCATTACTTCAAATTCAATATTGGGGGCGACAGAAACTACACACTGTAGCTTTAAAGCCAGACTGCAGTTATTAGTATCAAATGAAACTGGACAATTTAAGGAATCCATATCCTGTTAAATAACGCTCCGAAGTTTGGGGAAATTGTGGCGAGGGAAAGGAAACTTCCACAGATGTGTGGCTTTTAGTATACAGTACTTCTCTGCATTAACCCCTCTGCACTAAAGAAAAGCACTTATCTCTTCTCTGTCTCTGTGTAACTGCTTTGAAGTCAATTCTTAACATCAGCATTACAATTTTTAATATTGCACCAGATCAGAAGGTTCCTTGTAGAATTTACAGAATTACTTCTCTCAAAATCCCTTTTTATATCCTAGCAAAATTAGTATTGTAACTGAAATATCCCTAATAAAATTGCTATTGCATCTGAAATCAGTGGCGCTTCCCTGCCCTGAATCTGACGTCGATGAAGTTTTTGTTTCAAGTCACAATCCGCACAAACTAGTCTCTGGTCAACCCGATGAACGTCACAAGATGTTATAGTTTTAGTCGTAATCAACGCTCCAAAATTGCTATAAAATGCTACGCGTTCTGCTCCTTTTTCAGTTTAATTTGACAAAAATTGTCCCCAAAGAGTAAAAAAAAAAAAAAAACTTTAATCACCCCGACACATTTAGAAGTGTCATAAGCGGTATTAAGGGATCTGAAACTGACAGAAATAAAGAAGGAAAGAATCTGGCTAATGACGTGGAGATGGGAATGTTATGGTCACATGACTCAAATCATCAACGCCAGCTGAACACAATTTGCAACAGAACGTAAACTCCTCGCCATCGCGTCATTAACGTGGCTAAAATGTCGTGTGTGGAGGTTGTTTCTAAACTAGAAAGTGAAAACAGTCCAACGTCCACCTTCAATATCTGCAACAGGATCGTTTTTTGAGCGTGGCAGCAGCAGTGGAGCTCCGTTCAGTGAGATAGGGACCTGGTCTCTGCAGATATTTTTAAGATCTGATTGGGGGCCAAAACAGCTGATCTAGACATCTCTGAGGCGAGTTGCCATGACAGTCAGGGAGATGGATGAGAGTCTATTGCACGTGTCATTTAACTGTTAGTGTGTGTGTGTGTGTGTGTGTTCACCTGGACAGAAAAGTTGTTAATTAGTTCATTTTGATCATGTTAAAAGATAAATGAGAACATGTACATTTCAGCACAAGCGAGAAAACCCAACAAACCACAAAATACTCAAAATAATCAGCAAACAAATGTTATAAAACTATTGTAAATGAAGAAGGAAGTTTTTTTAAACCTTAGAGTAAATTGACAGCCGGGACAGTGGAGATGAAGTGAAAAGACACTACAGTAGGGTGACCAGACGTCCCCGGTTTTCGGGGACAGTCCCCGGTTTTGGTGACCTGTCCCCAGCTGGATCTGTCCCCGGAAATGTCCCCGGTTTTCACTGTGACTGACAGACCCGAAAGTGGAATGAAAGAAAGAAAACGCGGACCAAACGGAGCCGATCGAGCAGCGCTGCTCAGAGCTCCGAGATGTTCTAGAAAGCCGTGTTTTACGATGCTAAAATCACTGATTATTTACATGGAGTCTGGTGGCTTTAGCCAACGCAATTTCGCGGACTTTTATGTTTTTAAAAAAAGGATCTTAATCTTTAACAGAAAGGTCGAGCTCCTTAGAAATCCTGTCCATAATGATGTTGTCTGTTGGGGGGAAACAGCTCTAGGTCTAGTGTCCCCGTTTTAAGTTTTACAAAAATAAAAACATGACGTGTTTTTGGAGGTATATTTGCTTCTGAGCTGAAAATGTCCCCGGATTTTATCTAAGAAATCTGGTCACCTTACACTACAGGTGAATAGGGAAAATATTTTAACTAATAGATATCACCATGCAACCTCCCCAGTGGGTTACTGACATTAAAGGACAATTCCGGCCTAAAATGAACCCAGGGGTTAATAACGCACACGTACCGAGCCGACCGTCCTGTGGGATCTGTTTTCATGCCAATTTAAATATGTCTGTAGCTTGACACAAGCTAGCGTAAACTGCTGATTACCTTATAACGCTGGTATTCAGGGCGTGGAAGAAGTAAAAATATATCGCTATTTCTATTTCACTAAAACGTTGGAAATACTAGCCGCATCATGGGAGCGCTGTAACTGTTAATAATCCCGCGTGGTGGTCGCGACGCTAGTTGCAGTCTTCTTCTGAACAGAGGTGGCGCTAATGAGCAAAGGCTACCGACATTGCTCTTTCTACGGACTAGAAGAAGAAGAAGAAGAAGAAGAAAAAGGTAAATAACGGCAGAACTGGCAGCTGCGTTGCCGTCAATGCTTTGATTTGATTGGATGAGCTACTTGGTCGGATCGAGGCTTTCATTCACCATAGAAGAAGTCATCTTACCCCAGTAAAACCAATGGGGGCATAAGTATACACCCCCCCCCCATTTTGACGGGAAGACAACACGAGGGTTAATGATGTTGGTTCACTGCTAGCTTAGCTTCAAGTTAGCATCCAACACAACAAAGGCTGTTAATTGAATGGCGTTTTGAGCTAACGTTAGCAACCAAACAACCACAGATAGCTACAACGTTTGTTAAATGATTCCCATCTTCTGTTATGGTTTGTAATTAGAAAAGTTTATTATTTCATGGATTTCACACATCTCAGTATGACATGTGATGCTGTAAACCGTTTAAATCTGAGCATGCGTGACTCAAATCGGCGCTCGACAAAATCCATTTTCTCCACGTTTTTATGAATGAAATGTTGCATAAATCGGGCTGTGAGTGATATCTGACCAAAGCCCTGTGTGAAAAGCTTCAGGATATTTTTTTATTTTTTTTATTTTAATTTGTTTAGTAATCCCCAGTGGGGGAAATTACAATTTACACTCTGTAATGTAGACGGGAATGAAAGTGGAGAGTTTGGTGTTTAAGTTAAACCGAAGTGGAGATTTCTGACATGGAGTTGTAAAATTGAGACGACGCTACAGGGGAACAGGGTCGATATTTAACAAGATATCACCGTGAAACTTCCCCACTTACTGACATTAAGACAATTGTCATCTGCATCGCAATTTTTTTTTTTTTCTCAAATGTAACATTTAGCAATGCTAGCTTTTGGTGAATTTAGGAGAAATCACAACACAAATAAGAGAAAAATGTGTATTTTGGATGGGTTTTTTCACACCAGTCTGAAAGAAGACATGTTACTGAAGCAAAATAGCTCAAAAACATGGACAAAATTGTTTAAAACAAGTGATATTTTGGACTCGTAGCAACATTTGACAGATATCACCGTGAAACTGACACTTTATAACGGGGTGTGTTGTGTGTTGTGTGTGTGTGTGTGTTGTGTGTGTGTGGTGTGTGTGGTGTGTGTGTGTGTGTGCGTGTGGTGTGCGTGTGTGTGCGTTTGTGTGCGGGTTTCTTGCACGAGGCCCGTTGTGGTCCGTGACTGTGTGTCGTGTTTGACGAGATGGTGTGTGTCGCTTTAAGAGTGTCAAGCGGCCCATCTTGAACTTCCTTTTCATTCACACAATGACGTGAATGTGACCGTGTGAGCATCTCGTCCTGGATGAATCTCAACGTTTTTGCTGTAATTCTCATTTTCCTTCTGCCAGGATTCTTCTTCTATGCTTTTTTTGTCAAAAATTCCCCCCCTTTTTTTGATTGCGCTGCGGGTTACTTTTAGAACGGGCTTTTCCTCTTCCATTGTTCCATTTTTTCCCGTTTGTTTAAAACCCAAATATTTTTTTCCTTTAAAAATTTTTTTTGCAATGTCCGTTTTAGTTTTTTGAATCAGATCAGGTTTGCACAGCTGGTGAGATTTTCACACTGGTTTGGGTCTTTTGGCATTTTTAAATCATTCGACCTTTTTTTTTTTTTTTTTATACATTTGATTCAGAAGTACGATTTAAATGTACAACTTTGGAAAACTTTTAAAGAACAGTTAACATTTTGCGAAAAAACTATTATCCCGTGTTTTTTTTTTCAAAAACTTTGGAGGGATTTATGTCACTCTCATCTTCGGGTTAAAGAAAAGCTACAGCCCGCAGGGGGTTTGCTGCTTAGCTAAAAACAAAAACAAATAAAAGGGAATATCGCCAGAGCAAGACCCCTTCCTGCTGTCTGCATGTGTAGCAATGGAAACTCTTCTCTCTTCACTCTACCTCCTCCCCCTCTCTCTCTCTCTTTACACTTTTTCTCTTTCTCTCTCCCTTCTCACACCTCTTTTTTCTCTCTTTTTTTTCCCTCTCTCTCCCCCTCTCTCCTTCTTTCTCCTTTTCTCTCCTCACACCTTTCTCCTCTCCTCTCCTCTCCTCTCTTCCCCCTTCCCCCCCTTCGATTCTTCTTTTGATTTTGGTTTTTCTTTTCTGACCCGCTTTAATTATTTTTTGGTTTTTAAAATATTTTATTTTTGAAAAATTTCCCCCCCCTCAGCCCCCCTTTTCTTTGGCGGGTTTCCCCCCCCCATTTTCCCCCCTGTTTGGGTTTCCCCCGCTTATTTTTTCCGCCTTGGCTTTCCCTGCTCATTCCCCCTGCCTTTTGGGGTTTCCCCCCCCTTCATTCCCCCCCCTGGCGTTTCCCCCTATTCCCCGGGTTGGCGTTTCCCCCCTTCCCTTCCCCCGGGTTCCTTTTCTTTTTGGCTTCCCCCTTCATTCCCCCCTTTTGGGGTTCCCCCTCCATTCCCCCGCTCTTGGGGTTTTTTTTCCCTTCTT